>NW_026927873.1:0-31776 GCF_032062105.1 Saccostrea cuccullata
CTCCTTCAAAAAATTCATTCACATAGAGACATACTGATGAATTTTTAAACAATATTCCGTATTTACATATACTATTTTCCTAAATCAAGTATAAATATACAGTTTAAGTACAGTGTACATCATTAAGGGAGTTGTCAAGATTCCATTTCCCAAAGGCCAGGGAAATAGCTTAAGTTGAGGGGATTGGAATCTTGCTAACTCCCTCAGTGATATACTTTTTAACTTCTTTGTTATACAGATACAAAAGTAACTAGAACTGTCCAAATGGGACAAAATACCCCAGCTGGATTTTTCAGAAGTAAGTTTTTCCATAATAAAGATATGTATCACACATGAATTATAAAATTTTTCTTCCAGTGACCTTGAAGTTCCCCAAATGACCTTGGGTCAAGGTCATGACACACCCTTGGGTCATGGGCAATCTTTGTGTGAAATGAGAACCTACCAAGTTTATCCATAAGAAAGATATGGACCAGACACAAATTATGAAATGTTTCTTCCAGTGACCTTGAACTTCCCCAAATGACCTTGGGTCAAGGTCATGACACACCCTTGGGTCATGGGCAATCTTTGTGTGAAATGAGAACCTACCAAGTTTATCCATAAGAAAGATATGGACCAGACACAAATTATGACATTTTCTTCCAGTGACCTTGAAGTTCCCCAAATGACCTTGGGTCAAGGTCATGACACACCCTTGGGTCATGGGCAATCTTTGTGTGAAATGAGAACCTACCAAGTTTATCCATAAGAAAGATATAGACCAGACACAAATTATGAAATGTTTCTTCCAGTGACCTTGAACTTCCCCAAATGACCTTGGGTCAAGGTCATGACACACCCTTCGGTCATGGGCAATCTTTGTATGGAGTAGTAGATTCTAATGTCCCTCCATAAGAAAGATATGGACCCGACACGTTTGCACAGACAGACGGAGGGATGGACAGACGGACAGGGTAATTCCTATATACCCCCCCAAACTTTGTTTGCGGAGGGTATAAAAATATTTTAACAATACAAAGTAAAACCTAGAGGATTATGGATTACTGTGGAATGTGGACATACTCTCTGCAATTCAACTGGGGTAGGAATATTGGGGATGTTACTAATTATAACTGTCTAGTTCAAAGATAACTTGCAATTGTTTCAATTAACATGACCAAATCTACTATATTTTCAAATCAAGTTAACTCTTCCTGTTACAATCTGATTAAAAATATTACGAATATAAGCTTTTTTTTTTGTGGGCCAGTATGCTTGAATGTGTACATAAATGACATATTCAAAATTTAGCAATCACTGGGTATAGAGTTATTGCCATAGTGCTGCAAATGTTGCATCACTGTCAGCGCCAAAGCCACTAGAATATGTAGCCTGCTTTTTAAAGTACACATACAGTACATTTGAAACTCCCACCACACCGCAGCATGACTCACCTGCACTAGTGCTGGGTTTACTGACCACTGACTCCGCTTGGACAGAGGCACGATCAATACTGAACCCAGTGGAGACGTTAGGAGAAAAGGAGGCCGATCTTGTAGAGGCAGCTGCGGGGACTGGAGTGGTGGTGCCGGTAACCACGGGCGGGGGTGCCACAACTCTGTCTGTGGGCTCTGGTAATTCCAGAACAGGGGAGATCACCTGTGATACCTCAGTACTGGAAATAAAAACATGCCAAATTATTCTGCTTTTTGTAATATCTACTTTTTAAAGGCAGAGATTTTAAGCACCACCTTCAAAAATACCTGGTCTGGGTAGCCCTGTCAATCAAGTGCATGAAGGTCCATCATTGGATGCTGGAACTTGATTGACACTTCCTTACTGGTCTCTGTGTATACCCTGAACACCTTGTTTGGGACTCGTGGTGACCTTCTAATTAACATTTGATCCTTTGATGTTTACTGGGTGAACATAGTATACAGAAACTGTATAACTATGAAATTTTTAGATTATATATGAATTAAATATACCTTTAGTATTTGAAAGGATTATAATATAATATGCATTAAATAAAAATTACCTTTGGTACATAAAACTTTTTTTTTCAAATGAAATTTCGATTTTTAATTTTTATATGCTAAATGGTAAACCTAAAGTGAAAATGTTATTAATTAAGTTCAGAGAAGTGCTGTGTGAAGTACTAGTAATTAAATTTAAAATTAATGTTTCTAATCATGGGTCACTTAATATGATTTCCTTTTTTAATCAAATAAGAATTTACAAGCAATTACAATACAAGCAACGTATCGTGGTGACAAAGCTTTATTAAGGTTATGATAACTCTGGATTTTTTTTTTAGTAACATGTGTTAACACGGCTCTTTTTTCATTTAAAAGATGGGATCCTGGGGATGAATGAATTAAGTCTAATTTGGTTGTTACAGTTTTTTTTTTTAATTTACAGATCCACTAACATCTAAAACTATCTTTGTTTTAATACTAGTATTTGAATTTAGAGTATGATATCATAATATTTTTTTTTTCAAATGGGTAGGGGTGTTGTCCATACATGCCAACTTTTGAAAATTCCCATGGGGGATTTAGCGCGTGACGACAATTTTCAAAGCTTTAAATTCGCGACATTTTGTCGTGAAATTGAATGATTATGAAATTATCTTTTTTTTACATTTATAATATTGATATTACTTATCAATACAACTTTTAAGGATTAATTTAACACAAAAAATAATGTTTTTCTTTCCAAAATTTAAATATTTTTGCTAAAATAGGTGCCTCTCTCACTAAAGAAGGGGTATTTTGTTACATTTTTTTTCTACCATGACACATAATTTGGTAAAAAATTGAAAAATGTACAACTTTTAAATCATTTTTTTCAAAGGCAAAAAAATATACAAGGTTTTGATACTGTAAAATCCCGTTTCTGGAAAAAAATTTGAGATTTTTTTATTAAATTTCAATTAATTAAAAATTCTAATAAGATATTAAATTTACAGAAATTTATACCACCTATCCAAAAAAGAATAATTTTTGTTACAGTCATAAAATTTGTCAGGCTTGATGGTGCCATGTGGGTATTTCCTTAAGTCATGCACATACCTTAACATTTTACTTTTGGCAGAAGGGAGGGAAAAGAAATTCTAATTGACATACACTTGATTGTTTCATCTTAATTTTTTCAGAATATTTTAACTGGCAAACTTTACAATATTTTTCATTATAGGTAGATAAAATCAGCAGCTATGCTTTGTAGTTTTCTACTTTCGTTTTCAAAAAACGATCTCTCTGGATTCCGATTTTATGGTTTGATTAGTATTTTATTGTCTTTAATTTATGTTTTTAATAAAATGACTAACTGTTCTCAGATTAATCTATGTGTTTCATCTTGCATACCCCTTAAAACTGACAAGATAATCCCCTAATTGTCCCAAGCTATAAGCTACTTGTACCTGGACAACTTCGTGCGTTCAAGCGTGAAATGATTTCCTGTGGCTATAGGCCTAATTTACACCTGGTTGAATAAACAATAAAACTTATCTGTGTGCATTGAATAAACAAGTCTGACATTGTTTATCCCCATTGTCAAATTTCAGTGGTAGGGAAACTTTTAAAATCGAAAATTTTGGTGATCTTTTTTCAAATCGGGAAATAAGGCAAATTTTTCTTTCCCGATCGGGAAGGCGGGATGAAAGGGTAAAATCGGGAGAATCCCGCCTAAATCGGGAAAGTTGGCATGTATGGTTATCAAACAGTCAAAATAAATCAATATATGATTGAAAAACCCTTTTACTACTAATTTTCAAATTGTCTCAAAATCCTCAACACAGGTAAAGTTTGACACCTGGGGTATTTCACTATGTATTAAATCACTTCCTGTGTAAAGGGATTAGGAGACAGATGACCACTGGTAGACTGCTAGCCCCCAAGGCATTCACACCTGTACAAAATAAGCCCCTCCCTCACCTGGAATTTACCACCCGGTAAAAAATCTCTGCCTTTAAGGGGGGTGCTTGAATTAAAGAACTTGAGTTAGTGGAACATAGTTACATATGAACTGAAAATGTTAACTTTTTGGTTCTTTTAACCAACCTGCCATCCAGACTTAAGATGCTTGGTTGCCTTGATGGTACATCATGTTCACTCAACGAAGACGGAACTACAATCAAAAGTTTTTTGTGACCTTATTTAATGGAAAAAGAGAGTGAAAAAAATTATATATTAAGTGGATACTGAACAATGAATATTTTCATTTTTTCTCAAGTTTAAGACTTTTTGCACACCCTTTACTCATTTTTTCTTCCTTACCGTTAGATGACCCTGACTTTGAGAGACTTGAACTGATGTCACCCAGGTCGCCTGAGGTCAAGGAACTTCCTGTGCGGGAGGGGGACAGAGTACTAGGAGACAAGGCCTCCAGTTCCTGATAAGTCTTCACTTTAATGGTCACTGGCTCCTTTGCTATCTGTACAAAATTTTAATTTCTACTCAATTCTGTATACAAAAGTTAAAGCAAATCATCAAAAAAATGCATTGCTTCATTTGATATACATGGAATATCTGCCAATTCTTTTTATCCAGTTACAATTAAGTCACGCAATTAGAGGCAGGTTCATATACATATAAAATATCCTTTTCTGATATGTGTTTTACTGTACTTAATTGGAGAATAAATTGAAAACTACATGTATGATGACAAAAATGTTACTTTTCTGAACATTCTTTATCTAACAAGAGGCCCACGGGCCTTATAGGTCACCTGAGTATTGTGCAACAACTTTCAAACAATTAAATTGGATCCTGTTTTAAACCAGAGGCCATGAAATTTGCAATTCACAATTTTGAAAGAGGTACCATTGCTTATCATGATTATAGACTTAGCATGCTTACTCTATTTTCTTAATATCCAGAGGTAGATCAGAGTAACATTAAGAGAAAATGCACTTCCACTTTATAACCAGTTGTGCACCCTCACCCCAAAGGAACCACTGACCCAGGGCCATATATTTAAAACTTTTGCAAATTTTATCATAAAATGGTTGATAAATACCAAAGAGCAGATTTTAAAGATTTATTGATTTTCAGACAATGTACCCCCCCCTCCCCCTGGAAGAGGCACTCTTGCTCATCATAACTATGTACTTAGTTAGTTTACATAATACCCAGGAGCAGAGAAAAAGATTTTCAAAGAAATCATGCATTTTCACTATATAATCTATATAGCCCTGCCCTAGCACTAGAACCCCTGACCCTGGGGCCATGAATTTCACAATTTTGGTAGAGGACTCAATGCTCATTACATTCATGGCAACAGTTTGTCTGCTTGATGTCCAGGAGTAAAGAAGATTTTTAAAGATAGCAATAATTTTAGTGGTTTTGGCCCAACCCCTCAGGCCCAAGGGGGGCGGGGACCATAAAATTCAAAATTTTTGTTCCCCTTCACCCATAGATGCGGTATAACAAATTTGGTTGAAATTGGTTCAGTGGTTTCAGAGAAGCTGAAAAGTTCAAATGTTAACACACGACGACGGACGAAAACGGATAGCAATAGGTCACCTGAGTTATTCAGGTGACCTAAAAATACATAAATTTTTGTCAAGGATACATACCTCCTTCTCGGTTTTGGACACCACCTTTCCCTGCCTTATGATTTCTGTTATTTCTGTCCGCACTTCAAACTGCTTGACCTTTACAATGATGGTCTTGCGTTCAACGTCTTGTGAAGCAGTCAGCTGCTGAAAGTTTTAAAATGGAAATTGAAATAAAAATAAGTTTCCTCTCATCAATAAGCATTTACTTAAATATGAAAATTATCAAAATTCAGATTGAATATGAACAATATTGGTTGACCTTGCTTCTTTTTTTCCAGTTAAGTACATTTTAAGATAAACAGTTTACTAAATTACAAGACTATAATCTGGACTACACATGTCTATAAACTGGACAATACATTCACATACTTGATCTAAATCTGATGACCTCCTCGGTGGAACCTTGAACCTGGGTTCTGTTTGACTTGTCCTGACCCTGGTTGGTCTGTTTGTCGGAGTCACTGATGTGGACATCAGAGGTGGCTTAGCCAGCACTGATTCCAGGGATGATGCCCGGGCCAGTGGTGGAGAGAGGACGATGGTGGACCTCTCGGACAGCAGACTTGGCCTTGTCATATTGATCTGGGAGCCTTCCTCGCCGCTGGTAGATGAAGTGGTAGTCACGGTGGGGGTCGTCAACAAAGTGGGGGTCACAGCCTCTGTGGTTTCTTTGGGGGAACTTTTCCTGATTCGGCCTCCTATCCTTAGCTTTGTTAGACACTTTCTTTTCTTCCCAGAGACCGGGGTCTGTACTACGGGATTCGCTGGGTGTCTGCGTTTCTTCTGTGCTTTGGTTACCTACATGTATGTGTAGAAATCAAATATTGTGCAAGTACCGGGGGGTACAAAGGCATTTGTAACAACTTATACTGTATGTAGTTAAATTTATTCAGTTTTCCTTGATCAAATTTACTTCATCTAATGTAACAAGAGTATTCAGGTAGGATATTGTATTTAAATTACATATGTGTACAATCAAATTCAACATTTACCTTCATAGTTTCAGGGCTTTGAACCACTTGTTCTTCTTCCGGAATGTGAACAGGAATGGCTATCAGGGGTTCGTGGCTCTGAACGACAAGTTCCTGATCTGCCACATGAGTGGTGCTGTGAACGACAAGTTCCTGTTCAGCCAGGTGAGTGGTGCTGTGATCCTCCTCTACACTGGCTTGGTATCCCCCCTCTGTTGACACTGAGGTCTTCTTGTAGAGGGAGACCCTTGACTGACTACCCTCGCTAGAAATAGACGGAACCTTCCTTAATGGCGTTCCTCCTGGTGCCAACTTGTCTGTCGGCTGGGATGTCTTCTCCAATGACGTGATGTCCGGGGTACCTGTCTGCTTGGACTGTGACTTTGTGATATGACTCGTGACCTCATCAAAATCATCCTGACTTAATGGCCGGGATATTTTTTGTCTCCGCACAATGACTACTTCTTCATCACTAAAATAAAAAGAAATGTTTAATAGTAAAAAAACAAGAGGCCCAGGGGCCACAGCGCTCACCTGAGCACATCAGGCTTGAATTTACTCCACCCCCCTCCAGGCGTTCATAATTTGAACAAACTAGAATCTACACTACCTGAGGATGATTCCATATAAATATCACTAATCATAGCTTTGAAGTACTTGAAAAGAAGATTTTAAAAGGTTTCCCTATACATGTATATCCCTATGTAAAACTTGGGTCGGCCATTTTGGCCCCACCCTAGCCCCGGGGGTCATGATTTGAACAAACTTGAATCTGCTCTACCTGAGGATGATTCCACGTGAGTTTCATCTTTCCTGGCCCAGTGGTTCTGGAGAAGAAGATTTTTAAAGATTTTTCCTATATATTCCTATGTAAAACTTGGGTTGGCCATTTTGGCCCCACCCTTGCCCCAGGGGTCATGATTTGAAGAAACTTGAATCTACACTACCTGAGGATGATTCCACATGAGTTTCATCTTTCCTGTCCTAGTGGTTCTTGAAAAGAAGACTTTTAAAGATTTTTTTTAATATACATGTATATTCCTATGTAAAACTAGGGTCGGCCATTTTGGCCCCACCGTTGCCCCGGGGTTCATGATTTGAACAAACTTGAATCTACACTACCTGAGGATGATTCCACTTGAGTTTCATCTTTCCTGGTCCAGTGGTTCTGGAGAAGAAGATTTTTAAAGATTTTTCCTATATATTCCTATGTAAAACTTGGGTCGGCCATTTTGGCCCCACCTTTGCCCCGGGGGTCATGATTTGAACAAACTTGAATCTACACTACCTGAGGATGATTCCACATGAGTTTCATCTTTCCTGGCCCAGTGGTTCTGGAGAAGAAGATTTTTAAAGATTTTTCCTATATATTCCTATGTAAAACTTGGGTGGGCCATTTTGGCCGCACCCTTGCCCCGGGGGTCATGATTTGAACAAACTTGAGTCTACACTACCTGAGGATGATTCCACATGAGTTTCATCTTTCCTGGCCCAGTGGTACTGGAGCAGAAGATTTCTAAAGATTTTTCCTATATATTCCTATGTAAAACTTGGGTTGGCCATTTTGACCCCACCCTTGCCCCGGGGGTCATGATTTGAACAAACTTGAATCTACACTACCTGAGGATGCTTCCACATGAGTTTCATCTTTCTTGGCCCAGCGGTTCTGGAGAAGAAGATTTTTTAAAAATGCCATTAATTTTTAACAAATTCATGATTATCTCCCCTTGGAAAAGGGCGTGGCCCTTCATTTGAACAAACTTGAATCCCCTTCACCCAAGGATACATTGTGCCAAGTTTGGTTGAAATTGGCCCAGTGGTTCTTGAGAAGAAGATGAAAATGTGAAAAGTTTACGACGACAACGACTACGACAACGACAGACACAAACAAATTTTGATCAGAAAAGCTCACTTGAGCCTTCGGCTCAGGTGAGCTAAAAAGACAGCAAGATGATCAAAATTTTGATAAAATGATGCCATTAAAAGGGCACCAGATGGAAACAAGGACCTGTACAAGTCTGCTTACCTGTCCTCTTGAATCAGTCTTTTCCTTGGAGAATCTCTCCCTTTTACACTTTTGAAGACATTCTTCTGAGTCTCCTCAGAGTCCCGGATTGTTATGTTCTGTACGTCTGGCTGCAGCAGCATAAAGCTATGACTGGACACCTGGGACTGAGATTCCACTGACACAGGTATTGCAGGTGGTGTGTTCTCTAGACTAGGGCTAAAACAAGATGCAGTCAACATTTACAGAGAAATTACTTTATGCATTATGTGTCTAACTCAGCAGGGCTGACAAAAAAAACTTTATGATCACAGAGCTTTCAAATCTAAACAAGTATGAACTTTATATTTAACAATAACAATAACATGTCCATGATATTCAGCATATTCGAACTGATTTGAAATGCCAAAGTTCAACTTTTAGGCCAAAAAATATAATAACAAATTGTTATATTTTATAACTTACTCTACACGATGATGACTGGTTTCCTGCTCTGGACTATCAGGAATGTAATGACTCGGCCCTGCTTTTTGACTGGGTCCCTGCTCTAGACTATCCAGAATGTAGCGATTAGGTCTTGCTTCTTGACTGGTTCTCTGATTTGCTTCATTTTGAACTCCAGATCTGGACAATTTTCCATTTGACATTTTGGGATGTAAAAGCTCCCCATCTTTTGGCAATGACAATGCAAAGTTTTCTGCAATACAAAATTGTCACTTACTTCCTTATTAATATTAAGTTATAACAGATATGAAGAACAAAATGAATAAAATCTTTTCAAAATGACACTGTTGGGACTTTCACCTGATTCAGAAGCCAATGTAACATCCACTTCTTTGCTTTTAGCCTCCGTAGCTAATTTCCTAAGTCTGCTCAAATCTACTTCCATGTTTCTGTCCAGTTTGGTTGGCTGGGAAAGGCAGGCCTGTTTCCTTTGCATTGTGGTCTGCTTTTCTGCAACAAAAATATACACATTATACACATGTATGTACATGAAGATAGAGAAGATGTTTTAAAGCAGACCCAAACATTTGTATGGGTGATAAAAACATAAATGTTTAATGAATATGTACTGTAAATCACTTTTTATTCGCGAGAACTTTATTTTCGCGTAATTACGCGAGACAGTGTGCTCGCGAAAATTTATTTCTCGCGTATAATAGTATTCCTTAGGATTATATAGAGCAATGACCACAATTCGTGAAAATTTTGTCTCGCTTATAAAGAATCAATGACTATCTCGCGAAAATAAGGTGTCGCGAAAATAGTGATCTACAGTAATTACATCTCACTTAAGGGATTATAAATAAAATATTTACAGTCAAAAAGATTCAAATAACTATGTTTTTTTTTTAATTACATCAGACGCAATATAAGGTCTAACCTGCACAAAAATCTTAGTAATACATACTGAATGAATTTTCTTATTGAGATGAGTTTTAGTACACAACTCCTATTAAATATTTGTTTTTCTGTCAGATTTATCATACAAACCTGTGACTAGATCTTGACTTTTGACCAGTGGTAGCCTTGTTCTGTTTTTATCAGGGACGACCTCCACATCTGTTTCTTTGCCCGACTTGTCACTCTGTGATGGAGTCAATCTCAGTGACAACTCTTGAGATTCTGGGACTTGGTCCATCTCTAGGAAATCATTAAGACATTGTTCAACAATCTACAGTACACATCTCAAATTGCTTTTTTTATTTGTTATTTTTTTTGTTACATGTAAACAGCGCTTGTTTTGAAGGTTTAGAGGCTGGATAATTCATGCATAAGTAGTTTCAATAAATATATTTGTTTTTCATTTTGACATATATTTACCAGTAGGATCGGTGCTGTGGATAGAAATGACATCCATGTACTCAGTTCCAACAACCTCTACTGAATCAACTGGGTGTTTCTGAAAAGAAGTTTTTGATTCAGTTCATCACCGTTCATAATAAATTTGTTTATATTTCGAGTATTTTTTTGTCAGTGAGTAATTAAATGAATGTGCTTTGAATAAGGCTCTTTTTATATTGATGATGCAATGTTTTAAAATTACTGATGATGCAAACTTAAATTAGATCAGCAATATTAAAAGAATTAATTGTTTTAAGACCTGCTTTTGTCAATGGTGGCAACACTTATTTGGTCCATTCCATTTATCAATGAATAATCTTAGCAATATTGGTGAATTCCTCTTAAGATGCATACTGAATGGCTGTCTTAGAGTTTACCTGTGCTTGTGATGACTTCTGGGTTTCAGAGTAGTGTAGGTGTAGGGATTGGTCATCTGAATTCCCAGCCAATGTAGACACCCCCTTTGGATTATACTCTAAGGACTGGAATAAAAGTCATTATTATACTTTCATGTTAAATACTAAAATCTGATTGGTTTAGACGCAGTTAACAATCCGTTCTATTACCCTCAGCCTTAGCAATGCATGTGACAACGGGTAACACAACGGTTATGCCACATGCGTGGATATTATGCGCGTACGGTTCACCGTAGAATTCTCAAAACGTCAGTTGCGCGTTTGAAAGAACTGGAATAAACTTGACGTCAATGAAAGCTTGCGTCCGATGTAGCTTACTTGAAAACATCAAACGACAGACGAAACATGCTTGCGAGTGCAGAAATAACGAAACTTTATATGATAAAAGATAAAAAGGTCAGTAAATCTTTTTAGAAGTAGTGAGGAGTTTGAAAGCTTTCTAAACCTGAACGTAAAGATGATCGATGATTTTTTTTTTGCTGACTTAATTTAAGAAGACATTCAGTATAATAAAATAAATGGTGCCTGTTTTGGAAGGTAACAGTATACACTTATCCAATGGTTGTGAGTGGGATAGCTCTTTTATCACTTTTATCAAACCCGCGACAGGGAAATATTCCCCGAGGGCTTGCCCGAGGGGAATAGTTCCTGTCAAGGGTTTGATAAAAGAGCTATCCCACTCAAAACCAGTGAATAAGCGTTTTATTATACTGATGTATAATATCATTTCTAAGGTTTGAATTTTTTGGAGTTAGATAATACTTCAAGAATAATCTGAAATTCTGATGACGTCACAATGCTATTGGAGTCATTATGACATCATCAATCTATAGATTTATCGCTGGAAATCAAAATTGGCAGCAAAAATTGCATAAAAATTTTCCGAGGGTGGATAGCAAAAACTATACCCCGGGGTATAGCTTTGCTATGCGTGGACTATAAAAGATAGTTAGTTTACCTTCTGAACTTTATATCGGAAAGATTTTAACAGAAGTATAATAATTGAAATTGACAACCCTCGGAAAACCATTGTCAACCTCCGCTGACACGTCGGTTGACAATGGTTTTCCTTGGGGTGTCAATTTCAACTGTTACCCTCCAAAACAGGCACCATTTATATATAAACACATGAATAAACTATCATTTAAGAAGAAAACAAACTACCGAACAAATTCCCTATTGGACAAAACTTTAACATAAGCTTGTTAAGTTATAAAATATTTGGGCATACTGACTGCAAATTAAATTTTTTCCAAGAAATATCAATTCCATGGAATGACAATGTTTTTTCAATCCTGGGGTTGAAAATTATGCAATTTTCTTCAATCATCACTATATGACTCTAATGTACAAACATAGGTAATCAGAGATTACAGAGCTCACCTCAACGAATGTTGTCTTTAAATAAGGCAAAGTCACACAATTAACCAACAAAAAATGTACATTCCAAAAATGAAAATATCTAAGCAATTTTGATCTGATACTTTGAAGTAGACCAACATAAAAAATTTAAAGTAGTTCTTCATGAAAATGTAATTCAGCATCTAAAGCAAATTTGAGTTTTCATCTCTTGATGCAACATTTGTGCACGTTTGGTTTATACAATGTTATAAAAGCCTTAAAGTTTTTTGGTAATAGACCTGCAACCATAACTTTAACCTGGTCTATTAACAAAAAATGTATGTCGAATTCAGCATCCGAAGCAAGTCCATTAGTGTGCATCCTAAGATGTATCGTCCATGCAAGTTTGCACATTATAAGGCTCATAGTTAATTGGAAATGAAACATACATCAAAAACTAACATTTTCACTCATCCACAAAATGTAGGTCAGATTCAGCATCCGAAGCAAGCCTGGTAGTATGCATCCTAAGATGTATCATCCATGCAAGATTGGTCATTAAAGAACTCATAGTTACCTGGAAATGAAACCTGCACCAAAAACTTTTACTTTTCACTCAACCGGAAAATGTAGGTCAGATTCAGCATCCAAAGCCCGGTAGTGTGCATCCTTAGATTTATCATCCATGCAAGTTTGGTCAACATAGGGCTTAAAGTTACTTGCAAATGAAACCTGCTCCAAACACTTTAACCTGTTCACTCAACTGGAAAATGTAGGTCAGATTCAGCATCCGAAGCAAGCCCGGTAGTATCCATCCTCAGATGTATCATCCATGCAAGTTTGGTCAACATAGGGCTTATAGTTACTTGGAAATGAAACCTGCACCAAAAACTTTAACCTGTTCACTCAACCGGAAAATGTAGGTCAGATTCAGCATCCGAAGCAAGCCTGGTAGTATCCAGCCTTAGATGTATCATCCATGCAAGTTTGGTCAACATAGGACTTACAGATACTTGGAAATGAAACCTGCACCGAAAACTTTAACCTGTTCACTCAACCGGAAAATGTAGGTCAGATTCAGCATTCGAAGCAAGCCTGGTTGTATCCATCCTTAGATGTATCATCCATGCAAGTTTGGTCAACATAGGACTTACAGATACTTGGAAATGAAACCTGCACCAAAAAACTTTAACCTGTTCACTCAACCGGAAAAAGTAGGTCAGATTCAGCATCCGAAGCAAGCCCGGTAGTATGCATCCTTAGATGTATCATCCATGCAAGTTTGGTTAACATAGGGCTTATAGCTACTTGGAAATGAAACCTACACCAAAAACTGCACCAAAAATGTTAACCTGCTCCAAAAACATTAACCTGGTCATTCCTTTGCTAAAATTGCAGCATCTGAAACTTTGACTGGTACAATGAAACACACTAGAACCATCTTCCATGCATGTCTACTCAATATAGGACATAGAAGTACTTAAAAAGAAAACTGCTCCAAAAAACTTAACCTTAACCCGGGACGCCGACGCCGACACCGACGCCGACACCGACACCGACACCGACGCCGACGCCGAGGGTATTACATAAGCTCCCCCAACTTCGTTGAGGTGAGCTAAAAATGACTATGGTGCAAATTCCGCAGAAAACTTGTGACTGTTCACAAAGCATTAAATAATACCATCCAGAAAACAGACTTTCTACAGTATTAATTTGCCATTATTAACCTCTGACTTGGATGTCTGTTTCTCCTCTTCCTCTTTCTCCTCAGAGGAACTTGGAGTCTTCTTCTCTGGTTCACCAGGTTTATCAGTCTTTGTTCTCTTTAAAACGAAAGTATAGGAATGATAAAATAGCATTACATTCCAGTTCAATTATAAAACCCAATTCACTAACATTCAGTATTATGTATACCAATAAACCCTGTAATGTTACCTGCAGGACGGTGACATCTTCTGCCAGCGTGGAGTCTTGTTGTGGGTCGTAGTGAGCTGGGTTATCTATAGAGTCATCTAGTGAAAAAAAAAAGTTTTGTATTTGTAACAAAATCTCAATATGGTCATGTAAAATAATTGACAACTTTAAAAGTAAGACTTCTGTCTAACTTCAATAGATTGGACTGAAATATGCAAGTGAAGGTCTCAAAAACAATAAAGATGGCTGTGTGGTTTTGCAAATTAAATTTTGAGCTTCATTTATAATTTGCAAAAGCAATGAAAAAAAATAAACATATATTTTTTGGGGGGTTGTATGGAACGCCATCACTGCCTTATAGCATAAAACTATGCATTCATTATGTCAATCTTTCATTACGTGATGTGAACATATCTTTACGTTATGTCAATAATTTTTGGTGTGTTGTAAAAATATCTTTACATCATGTCAATGCTGCATTACATGAAGTGAACACATTCTTCCATTATGTCAGCACTTTATAACTTGAAGTCCAAAGTTCATTATGTGAAGTGAAAATATGCTTACATTGTGTTAAAACTTTATTACGTGAAATGAATGTATCTTTATATTATTTCATTTCTTTAATATGCGAGGTCAAAATTGCATTACGTCAAGTTAATTTCGTTTTACATGTGTTCCATGATTAAATTTATCATTACGTTAAGTCAAAGTTCATTCCCTTTTGTGAGTGTATATTTCTATAATAACAAAGCATTATTACGTGATGTAAATGTATCTTTATTTTACGCCGAGGTCATCACAATGTTAGGTGAAAACATCTTACCTTTATGTCAGTGCTTTATTACGTGATGTAAAAAGGTTTATAACATAATATGAACATATATTATGGAGACAGTCCCGGCGTTCCATATTATATCAACACTTCATTACATTATGTCAAAACTCCATTCCGTGATGTGGATATATAATTACGTTATGTCGAATCTTTCTTATATGATTTAAGAATATCTTTATATTGTGTTAAATCTTTATCATGTTGATTCAAATGTTCATTACGTGCTGTAAAATACATTTACATTATGTCAAAGTTGATAACCGTGTTTTCACGACGGGGAAGGGGGGGGGATGTTCTGATTAATTAGGACGAATTAGAGACACATTATATTAGGGGAGGGGGGGGGGGTCTGGCTTCCTCTTTTATCCGACTTAACTTTATCATAGAAAATGTTCATTGTAGGGGTTTGAAATTCCGCCCCACTTTTTGCTGAAGTATAAGGGAATTTTTTTTAGGACTGATCGAAGTTGGACCCCCCCCCCCCCTTCACCCAAATAGGATTTTTGAGTTTGGACGTTATTTTTTTCCTGGCTGACAAACCTCCCCCAACTTTCAAAAACGATGCAACGTCATTGGAACTAGTCATTTTTCAACCATTCCAGGTCCAGTATTCTGTTACAAAATTCTACCAGTCCCTCACTGGTTCTTGAAAAGAGTAGCTATACAGGGACGGAATGGTGTCTAAGTTGGGGACCAGGGGGTGAAAGCCTGGAAGCTCTCAGGCTTTAGTGTTGTTTTTTTTTATATAAAACGTTTCAACTTCTTTCAGTTATACTTTATGTGAAACTAATGCAATGTCCTACAAAGTTAAACCAATTGATTAATTTCATGCATATTTTGGTCACTAAAGATGAGAGGGAGGGATCCCCTCTCTCCCCACCCACACATCGGCGCACGTATGAAATGCGATGCGTTTACACTTAAAAAAAAAGAAAAAAAGAAAAAGAAAAAAAAAAAAAAAAAAAAAAAGCTTGACACCGTGTTTTGTAGTTAGATCAGAAGTTTCGGACTTTTCAAAATAAAATGAAAAAAAAAATTGCTGCATTACACATACTATTTGATTTGCGATAATTATGATATTAAACGGCCATTGAATTTCGACGTTAAAAAAAAACAATCGTCAATAAAGATTCCACGGGAACATGATCCTATTTATAAATTTTAACCTGATATTTAATTAAGAATAAATTAAATTTTGTGTATAATTTAATATTTGATATATTTAATTTAAATTATTTGCATGTTTAACATATGTGCATGTAATATTGAAAACACAAAACGAACTTTTAGGCATAACCTAAACCTTACGTCACACAATAAAGAGTTGAAATATTCTAAGATATACTGACAAGAGGCTAACCATTTTAGACACACTGTAAAGATACAATGGCATAACATAATAATGATTTGTCAAAAAGTTAGGAAAAATTGACATCATGTAATAGATTCCCATCGTCCTGTAGCATATTGATGACACAATGTAGTAAAGAATTGGCCACATGTGACAGTTTGTTCAGATCATGTAATGAAATTCTGACATCGTGTTATATCGACTTGATATTGAATTAAAGATAAATTCACATCATGTAATGAACTACTTAGACCAAATAGTAGAGAGTGCACATAATGTAATAATGAGTTGAAAATATATAAAAACATCTTTACACCACGTAAAATTGTTTTGACTTAATGTCATGCATAAAGAGCTGATATAATGCAATGGAAGATTGGCGCAATGTAATTAAAGTGCGATTAATGCCATAAAGACTAAACATAATGTAATGGAAAGTTGACATAACGCAATAGTACTGTGTGTAAATGTCATAAAGAGTTGACATAATGTAATGAAAGATTGACACAATGCAATAGTAGTGTGGACTAATGTCATAAAGAGTTTACATAATATAATGGAAGGTTGACGTAATGCAATAGTATTGTGGGTTAATGTCATAAAGAGTTGAAATAATGTAATGAAAGATTGACACAATGCAATGGTAGTGTGGACTAATGTCATAAAGAGTTGACATAATATAATGGAAGGTTGGCATAATGCAATAGTATTGTGGGTTAATGTCATAAAGAGTTGACATAATGTAATGAAATGTTGACATAATGCAAAAGTATTGTGGGTTTATATCATAAAGAGTTGACATAATGTAATGAAAGGTTGACACAATACAATAGTAGGTTGAGTAAATATCATAAAGAGTTGACATAATGTAATGGAAGGTTGACACAATGCAATAGCAGTGTGAGTAAATGTCATAAAGTGTTGACTTAATGTAATGGAAGGATGACGCAATGCAATTGTTGTGTTCTGCTATAAGGCAGTGACGGCGTTCCATAGGGTTGTATCAGTAATGCATGCATAGTGTTGAGTATTTGGTAAAAAAAATCTTGATATACAAATTTTCCCCACTATATGCACATTGTATTTGAGAATTAAACTGTGAATGTACAAGTTTATTCTGTGTTTGAATGTGTATCTACATGTATGACCCCAAAACACTTGAAAAATTCTCAAACTCTAAAAGGAATGTCAATATATAACACCTTGTTTCCTTACCTTTAAAAGATCCATCTGTGGGTGAGCTAGGTATAATTCTTGGAAGATCGGCAAATTCTTCTGGGGTGGAGGGGAAGGGGTCAGACTCCGTAGTTTCGGGGACCAGCATGGCCTGATTAGACAAATGTAGAGACCCCACAAACCCTGCTGGTGTACACACTTCTCTCTCCTCATCTACAACCAGAGTTACTTTTTAACAAGTAGGTTTTAGATAGGGCTGCCACGAATCAGAAAATTTTCGAATCGATTCAGTTCAAACAAAAACCTCGATTTTCGAATTTCGGTTCGATTATAAGAAAAAGATCTTTTTTTATTTTTTGTATAAAATCTGTAATCTTTGATCATCATAATCATAAAACTTTCTTTAATAAATAATGATTATTCTAAGGTTTATTAGGATAAAATAGATGTAAAGCCAAAAAAAAAAAACAACAACAAAGAAAATACCTAATGTTCTAATTACAAAGTATGATCCAAGAATCAAATGTCGGAAATCCAAATTAATAAAAATATTGGTCATTGGTTTTGAAAGATGAAACATGCGAACAAATCTTTCAAACAAAACCCAATGATTTCATATTAATTATTATGCTGAACATAAAGGTATTGGTGATATGCTTATGAAGGCTGTTTGGCCACAAAAGAAACGGTAAGATCCCTGCTGTGATTTTAAATTTTTGATTCACCAATACCATATCAAACCACGTAACCACATAACTGTCATAACAAGAACGTCAATAATTATTTCACATTCAAAACAATCTCAGTATTAAAAAGAAATAAGGAAATTCGCAGCACTGTGTCGGTTCCTCTAAATTCAGAATTACGTGGCTGATGGGTGTTGCCGTTTAGTAAATCTATTTATCCTTATGCCATCTTTCTGTTGAACATGGAACTTGAAGTATACCGTAGACTTCTTCGCGGCCATTTTCATGTTTTTGTTTACTTTAACATGATTTGCCATCATTTCTCCGATTAACCAATCGGAATACGCGTAACAACAGCAAATGTTAGTATGAAAAAATCAAACCTGAATCGAATTGAAATCCCGGAAAAACGTACCGAATCAAACTGAAAAATTGTGAATCGCGGTTAACCGATATTTCGGTTAATCGTGGCAGCCCTAATTTTAGATCATAAAACTACCAAGTTTTATCCTCATAAAAATTCCAATTCTGCTGCATTTGCTTCATGAAGCCACATTGTGTGTGTGATAGAATATATTCCGTGAACAATGTTGAAGTGTAAGAGATAATGCACACAAGATATTAGTAAATGTAAATATCAATCACACATACCTTCAAACATATCCTGTGGAGACATGGACCTAAACAATGCTGAGGGCCTAGTAAAACAGAAAATTAAATGTTACAATACTCTGATAAAAATAATTCTTTTCTGAACAAATTGTTGTATCTATCTAGAAAAGAGTAAATTTTGTGATACCCTGATATAAATTCTCTTCTGAACAAATTGCTGCATTATCATTGCAATTTAAACTTTATGTTTGTTCATTTTCCATGAAAAGAAAATCCACTCTTACTTTTCATTACTTGTTTGCTTTTGACTGTCTGCCTTTTCTGGTTTCTCAATCACGGTGACTTCATTTTCCAGCTCAGACTCACTTAATTCTGTCTCAGTTGCTAAAATCTGTGGAGCTTCTGAAATATGAATATATTTCTTCATCATCACTGATATTATCTTAAAAAGATGATTTACAATCTAATTTGCCTGATACTTGTTGAAAAGCCATGTTTCATATATATACCTGTTGGTTTTTGCTCATCACCAGATGTGTCCATTACAGAGGTTATACATTTTCTTGAAGTCTTTACATCCTCCTCCTGACAGTTAAACAAGAAAATTGAGAAATCAAGTCCTTATTGAAGTAAAAAATGATATGAAGAGGAATTTGTATAGATTCTAGTTATGACTTAAAATGAGTTAAGAATCAAAGATTAGTTCAAAAATTGATAATGGCAGGTTGAATTAAATGAAGCATGATTTTTACAAACTTTATATACCAGATGTTTACTTTGAGATATTATCATTTTTTCCTAAAAATTCAATATTGTAAATTGAGCTTTGGTAACATATTTATACTTACATAATTATTATTTATATGTATATCCCTATAGACTGGTTCAGGGTAACTGCAGTACTGCTCTTTTTCAGGGCAAAATGATAAAGTTTGGTGAAATATAAGTAATTGTTTCATGTACTTCATTTAATTATCTGTTATCATTTTGCCCTGCAAAAGTGTAGTACCACAGTTATCATGAAGGGGCTAATTACTACACCTGTTTCCCAGAATCTAGATCTTGTCTTTTACACTTTAAGAATGTACACTGGCCTTTACCTTTGATTAATTTTTTTTCATCACTATTGTGAAAACAAGAATATTTTTTTCAGTGTCATTTAGTTTACTCTAGTTGAGCTTGATACATGTAGTTCCTACTTTCTGTTCTCTTGGCTGCAGGGCAGGCCACATCTGCATCACGTCACCCTCTTCTGTATTCTTGGCCTGAGGCTCCGACTGCGAGTCCAGTACCATAAAACCAACACTTCCTGGCTGTGTCTCAAATTCATACTCTATACTTGCTGAATCAGAATCGTCCACCTCCATCTGTCTTCAAATCTGTGTTATAAAAACAATAATGTTTTAACTTTGTTTATGTATACATAGCTTTCCAGTCTGAACCAAACGTAAATCGCCAGTCTATCAGTATATTTTAGAGAATAAAAGCTATTTTCCTTACCTTCAGTTTAATCAATGGCCATAAACATCACATTTTGTAAAACAAATCTAAGAATCCCAGTCTGGAAATGATGCGTAGTTACAGCGCCTGAGCCCATGCGTCCAATATCCTTCATCAAATAGAATGTTCGGCATTATTCAACAGCTAAAAGCTTTTTAAACGCGAGTGCCATTACAAGTCAAAGGCCTACTGAGTAACATTTGGTTAAAATGCAACAGTAATGAATTAATCGGTAGATTTTAGGTAGGTGTAAATTTAAACTATAGAGGAAATTCTGAAATGTGTTGACACTTCCCGCGCTCCATTGTAGCCTCGAAACAAAAAAAAAATATAAACACAACTATTGTCGAACAACTTTTTAAATAAAATTTTTGGAATTTATCTAATCCAAAACAAAAATTTGAATCATTAGAAACAATTTAAAAAACAAATTACAGTATATTCACAAGTTGTTAATTTTTGAGAGTAAAGGACCCGTCAAACAAGAACGATAACTTTCTTTTCTTCCGGTTGAGGCGAACTGATCGCAAAGATCAGACATGAAGGTAGATAAAAATGCAGAATAAGTCTCTATCGGCCAACAATACATCAAATAATTACATCTGTGAGATATTTCAATAAATCGTACTATACATAATGACCATATTGAGTTGCTGTGAAGGCAAAAATCTTCGATGTTGATAGATTCTTTCACTGCAGCCCCACATGTTGACTGTAATTTTAGCGTTCTATGGAGTAGTTGTTTTACACTACTTCACAGACAAATGAATAAATAACACAATTAGACTTTGGCAGCGTTAATGGAAGATTAAAACATTATTTTTTTAATTTTTTACTCAAGTTTTATAATGAGACAGTCACTGTCATACTTGCCAATACTCATGAGTTTAGTCAACTTCACGTCACCAAAGAAATCTGAAGGATTGATGGATCTATAAATAATAATAAAGAATTGTTTATTAATCCAGTTTGAGTCTTAAAGACGTACTGTATGTACGTGTGTGAGTGATACCCTTTCTCTCAATGATGCGAGTTTATCTTGTTTTAGCTCAACATCTCATATCCAGCCACTGGCTGTCAAAAACTCATCGAAGTTGATGATGAAAAGAAATTACGACCTTTCTATGAAAAGAGAATGGCTTCTGAAGTGCCAGCTGACAGTCTTGGTGATGAGTGGAAGGTTGGTTCAGACATAAACAGATCAATTCTAAATTCAAAGTTTGTGAAATTACTGCTTTAAAATGATTGATCTGAAATTGATATTTATTTCAGGTTTAAAGTCTAATGTTAATTCTTATAAAAGTTGGATTTCTTAACTGTGTGTTATGTGGTTTGCAGGGGTATGTCCTGAGAATTGCTGGAGGAAACGACAAACAAGGATTTCCCATGAAACAGGGAATTCTCACCAATGTTCGAGTGAGACTCCTTCTGAGCAAAGGGCACTCCTGCTTCCGCCCCAGGCGTGACGGAGAACGACGCAGGAAGTCTGTCAGAGGATGCATTGTGGACTCCAATCTCAGTGTATTGGCCATGGTCATTGTGAAAAAAGGTTTGACAAATTTAGAAAATCAAAATGCCTTAACTTATAAATGAAACTGATTGCAAAATTTAGAAAAATGATAATCAGATGTAGGAAGTGTAAATTTTGATTCATGCTTTGGCAGCAGTTCGTTAGTCTGTGGTATTTATGATGTAATAACAAATCTAAACCCAACTCTCTGAATCTATTAAGATTTTGACGAGAGTATTTTTCTGAAATGCCACAAACTGTTGATGACTTGTTAACTAATAATTTGCCCCTGTTCTTTTCTAATCATCACCGTTGAAATTTGGATCATGTCTTGGTTATGTCAATTTGAACTTGGTTAACATCCCTTTCAAGAATTTTCACTCCTATTGAGACACCTCCACTTACAAGTGGAGGGCTGCAAGTTATAGAACTATACTCAACACTTAATGCCACTGAGCAGTTAAGGATCTTTTTCTTGCCAACACATACTGCAAATACTGAACAACAGTTTCATTCAAAGGACTTCCCACAGTGGGATTCAAACCCATGACTTAAAGATGAACTCCTTACATCCCAACTCTAAAGCAAACGCTTGCACCATCCAGGCTAGCTGCAGAACTGAAGCTCTCTTGAAAAAATTCAGACAGCTAAAGCCGAGACCGACAGATACAAGCATTGTAAAAACTTTTGATTTACGCCTGTGCTTTTTGTCATTCATTTGGAGTATAACAACTGGATCTGTAACTCCCTGCTATGTCTGAATTTTCTTAAGCAGTTCTGCAGCAAAATCCAGTCAATAAACTTAGTAGAAACGTATGTAACCAACAAATCTCAATAACATCCATTTTGTATGGCATTAAGTACAGCTCAAGACATACATAAACATTTTATGATATATGTTACAACAATTTACATTTTTACCTGCAATTTGTGGTGTCTATGATGTATAAGCAATTCTAAACCCATCTCTCTGAATTAAAAATTTTGACGAGAGTTTTTATTCTGAGATACTGCAAATTGCTGTCAGAAAGCCTTTTAGCTGTAATAAATGACTTTATGTTGTCAAAATGAGCTGAAATTTTCCTACCCTATACACTAAAGGAAAGTTTTTTTCATTGTATCCAGGAGAGAAGGAGATCCCAGGTCTTACAGACAACACAATCCCCCGTCGACTGGGACCCAAGAGAGCCAGCAAAATCAGAAAGCTGTTCAACCTGTCCAAGGAAGACGACGTCCGCCAGTACGTTGTCAGGAGACCACTTGCAGCTAAGGAGGGTAGGTAGTCAAATGATTATGTAGTCATTTTAGTTGATAATTTGCATGTTTTTGGATGTACAGAAAAGTCTTGCAATCTGATTAAAAATCGAGGGAAAACTGTGTTGGATAGATAAGATCAGGAATACTGAGCCAAAAATAAAATTAGCTTTGTTTGGCGTTGCCGGCCGACTAAGGTAAATCGGTGCGATCCATAGAATTTTTTTCAGCTGATACAGACTGAAATTTTTTATTCGTTCTATATATCCGGATTTAGGTGTTTGTACGTTTGAGTTATACAGTGGATCCCGCTTAATCCAATAGTAAATTGTCAGCCTTCTGTTATCAGTATAGCCGAATATTGGAATAGCCGATTGCTCCATATCAAGTCCAAACAAAGATGTATAGAGCTATATGTATTGACAATACATCGTAGCAAATTTCAAACTTGCACTTTCGTTTCGTTTGATTACTTAACCTGGCGATTCTCCTAAATTAAAATGTTAAACTTACTTATTAATTTAATGTGATAACATTTTTCTAATAAAATGACTTATAAAAATTGTTTTGTAATAGTTATTGCCATCTTTAATCAGCACATGTTTACATTACTTCTTCGATGGCCGCCATTGTGGAAACGAAAGTAGACTAAATGCCTGACTTTATTCCGTAATTTATTTTTCCCCGGATAAATGGTACCGTAATATTAAACAAAAATATTAAATTGTGTTGTTTTATTTGTTTCTTTAATATGGTTTTGTATTTCATACTATTTGTGACAATTCTCAAGTCAATAGTCCTGTAACTATAATGCATTTCAATGTCCCAGCAAATTGTCATACACAAGCTAATACGTTCATTAATTAAAATCTAACTTTGGAAAAAATTGCAGACAATTATCATAATTATTGAGTACATCACTGTAAAGTAATTTAAACCCAAGCTGATCATCATAACTGTATCAAAACATATCAATCTAGTGTGCCAATTATTAACACAGGTAAGGTGACTGCGTGCGTTCAGCCGTAACTAATCCCCTCATTATCGTACTCAAGGTGTCAGACAGTGTAAACAAAGGCTTCACTAGGGAAGTTAGAGGTGTGAACAAGGTCATAATTATCAAAATATACTACGATGGTCAAATTTTTATATCAGGTAAAACAAAATTCTGATATTTTCTTATCAGAATATCAGGTGAAATTATTAATAAATATATAAGGAATGGTTTTTTGCTCTGATATTATATTGAAATAGCCGAAATATTCGTTTAACCACTATCCGATTAAGTGGAAGCCACTATATACAAAATGGGAAAGAATCGTAAACGCTTGATTGATCAAACAGTTTTCGTTTAAAAGCATCTATGTAATGTTGAATATTTGTATCACAATTGACAAATCCAAGCATTACTGTCGAAAGCGGTAAACTCTGTATAACAGAAGTTGTATAATTGTCGAAAGCTGGAAACTCTGTATAACAGAAGTTGATGGCTGACTTTCTGAGGTAATGTGTGTAGTGGTATTATAATACTGACAAATCAGTTATAACAGTTTGAATTAGAAATTTCAAGGTACAATGTCCTATCCGATTTGCTAGATGAATCTAGTGGCCATGCTTGGATTCGTGCATGTGAAAACAATTTTATGCCAATTCAATATCGACGATTTTTTGTACCATGTATATTAAAGGTTTAAAACTAATAGGGTTTGAAAATAAATAACAACTTGAAATTAATTCAGACTGCAGTTGTTGCTAAACAATCGGAAACCCATGAAGCCTGAAAAATAAAAACATTTCTGAAATTATAAAAAAAAATATTTCCCCTAGTACCTACCGACCCAAACATATTAAGGCTGAGTTGGCAATTAGGGCTGTCACGGGTACCCGAAATGACCCGGAACCGCGGAACAATTAATTCGGGTCGGGTACGGTTCCGTTTTTCTGGAATTCGGTTCGGTTCCGATTTGTATAATAGAGTAGATTTTACTATAAAGTGGCGTTAAAAACGTCATTAAAAGGCAGGGTTTCAGATTGGCGTCGGCCATTTGCCAATAAAAGTTTACCTGCCATGTTGGCCTATAAGTTTGACATTGAACAGACACAATGGCCGATTATCTTCTGTATGTAAAGGCCAGTCATAATTTTTCCTCCGTTCAGATCTGATTGTTTTTCTCTACTTTCTGCAACTGCCGATTCAATCAGCCAATGACATTTTGGTATAAATAGATATTGACAAAATACTCTATAATTTTATTTCCAAACCCAACTGCAAGGAGCATAAAGTAGTGATGAATGTTTAAAACATCGAAGGAATCCATGGAATCCATGCCATGTTGTTATTTTTACCGCCATGATTGAATATGGGGTCGGACTAATAGCAGGAAACGGACAATGTTGCAAGGTTTTACTAAGGGAAAAAAATAGTCTAGGTAATCTTTAAACGTAATTATACATTGAATATCATCAGAGATACAAGTCTAATTTTTGGATTACTATTTTTAAAAATTGTAATCCCAAGAAATAAATACATTTACATGTAATGAAAGGTTGGACTAATATAAGTTAAATACCCATTGAATGGAATAAAAAAAAACAATTACCATTCTGTTTCAATATATTAATTTTGTTTAAAAGAAACAAAATAATATTTCCACATTATTAAAAGGAAAATTAATATACAAGGTTGAATATTTTATGTAATAAAATGACTATTTTGTAAAAGTCTGACAGAAATCTGAGTTAGTTTAACTTTTCTATTGGCCTATAATTTTAGGAAGTTTAGGACAGAATGGCCTATAACTTTTCTGGTAAATATGCCAGATGTCCTGTAGTTACTTATTTCAATCTGAAACCCTGAAAGGTGATTTAAAAATAATTTGGTACAGTTGTTGTCTAGTCAGGAGGCTACTTTAAACTAGTTATAATGTTGCAATTTCTAAGATTAAATGAGAATATTCTTTTTATTGTTGAAAATAATACAAATCATGAGCTTTTCTTCCATTACCTACCCGACCCGAGAAACCCGAAACCGAACCTCAAAAAATCAGAACCGACCCGAACCGAAAAATTTTGGAACCGTGACAGCGCTATTGGCAATGCCAATCCAACAATATTTTAATTGTGGCCTGAGTCAAAAGTATTAGCATTTTTGAAAATTCATTTTATTCCTTTTCACTATGAATCATTAAATGAATTTCAAAAAATTTGCATTAGTAGTGCATTATAATATTTATCATTTAGATTGCAGTGTTTTCTCTAAGAACCAGCTACTGGCCAAATTGACTGCTTCAATGGACAAAAATTCTGCTTTTAAGCTAATTGTTCAATAAAATGATAATATCTACTAATTCTTAATTTTTGTTTTCTGAAATTAGTTAAAATATGTATTTACCTTTAAAGAATGTTATTCCAAACATTTATTTAAAAGTTATTTCATAAAACACTGTAAATTTAGAAGAAAAATAAAAACGTCTATCTTTGCATTTATAAAAAGGGGAATAACTCGATTTTCTTTTTCAACTCGGAAAAATTGAAAATTGAGTTATTTCCCTTTTCAATATGTCAATAAAATTTATCAATGCGGCCATTTTTGAACTGATGCGGCGGTGCCTGAGAAACTATTTATTAATTTTTTTTGGCCTAACTATGAAGTTTTATAAAGTGTTTGACTAACTTCTCTATTAAAAAACAATGAATCATCTTGTAACAGACCTGTTTACTCTTACGATTTCGCCGTATTTTTTACGGTTTTTTAGTCTAAAATACGTCTCACGTTTTGCCATTATGAAAATACAGAAATCAGAAATAAGTTAGTTTGGAATTTAACAGTTAGTTTTCGTTATGATCTGTCGTAGATTTCCTTTATTTATCGCTAAATAAGAGAAAGATTTTCAAACACCTAACCGGTTGCCAAAACGCTATGGTATTACAAAATGACAAAGACCTTGTTGTTAAACCATGTTTTTGTAATCAGAAAAGCAGTTTTTCTCTTTTAATATATGTAAAATTGATGGAAAATGAAATCTTACTGGCAAATGCCAAATCTCACGGACAAATCTAAAGAAAAATACTGAGAGACAACGTTATGGGTAAACAGGTCTGTTGTAAACTTGAGTCTGTTACAAGTTGACTGAAGCATTTTGGTTTAATATGAATTGACTTGCAGGGTTCATTTTGACTTGTTAAAAGTCTGTCAGTAAGTCAGATTATTATCTGACTCTATACTGCATACTATTTTTTTGCATTTTGCTTGTTGAAATATTATTTGCATAAAGTAAATCTGGCTTTTATTTATGGTTTTGATGTCTGCAATGAAGAAAAACTCTCAGCTCACTTTGAAATAATGTGAAAACAAAACTGTTGACAGAGCAGACTTTTACAGCAAATTACAATATATTGATAGTGTTTTCAAATGCTTTAGCTTAATATGCTTAATTAGAAAATCATATTGGGTTCATATCTAGGTAATAAAGTTATTCAGAAAAGAAGTTGGATTTTGCTGTAAATCTAAATGTTGAGTGAATTATTATAGATTATTAGTTTTATAGTTTAACCAAATCCATCGTAGATAAATTATAAAATGCTCCTACTCCTCTTGAAAGGAAGCAGATAAAGTCTTATGAAGGGTTATAAGTGTTCACAACTACTGATTTTCATATATAGCTTTATTTTTTCCCTTTTTTTTTGGGGGGGGGGTCTTTGGTAATGTAAAAGCTAAAATCTTAATTTTTATTAACTAAATAAAAAACAATCATGGAGAAACCAGCAATTGTAGGAACTTGATATATAGTATGGTATATTACATTTTAAAATAAAGAAATTTAATTTGTCTTGGTGCTTTGCAGTGATGAAAAATTCTCAGCTCACTTTGAAAACAAAAGTTTGAAAATTCTAAATATACCTGAGCAAAGCACAGAATGCTGAATTGAAGATTGTTTTTGATCAGTAACAAGTATTCACATTTTAACATAAATTGTCTCTATTTTACAGGCAAGAAGGCTAAGACAAAGGCCCCTAAAATCCAGAGACTGGTCACTCCAGTTGTTCTTCAGAGGAAGAGACACAGGTTGGCTTTGAAAAAGAAGAAGCACGCCAAGCGCAGGGAAGACGCCGCCGAGTACGCCAAAATCTTGGCACAGAGACTAAAGGAAGCCAAGGAAAGAAAGAGGAGCAGGTCTGGCAGCCGGACCTCAATGTCCGCCTCTACATCTAAGTGAGGACGTTATACAAATAAAAAAAATACTGACGTACTCTAGTCTTGTTTTTTTGGTAGTCACCCCCACGTTTATTTTTTTTTTTTTGAGAAAATTCATTGTGTTATACACAGTGGCCCATGACCTAGAGGACATACTAGTAAAGGACACACACAAAGATGTTGCAAAGATTTATAAAACGTTTTTGCAGAATTTTAATAATACATGTACTAGGAAGTTTGTCTATAGAGTATAGACCATACTTTATTTGAATCTGAAAACCATATATTCCAATTAGGGTTGTCATTTACCAAATGTCATTTAATCATTTACCAAAGAAAGAATGAAATATGTGGATATAACAAACAGAATTCAAGTTCAAAGTCTATTAAACATTACAAAATGCTACATGCAGGAGTAGAGCAAACACAGACCTATAAAACAGATTTGGGATCATGCGCCGGGGAGGAGTGAGCATCCCCTGCATGGCCAATAGTCACACCTGTTGTATGCTTCTTGTCAGGATCAGGAAATAAGGGTTGGTCCATTGAAGAAACAATTCAAACCATGAGCTCTCATTTTTATACTGGTTAATCCCAGTAAATGTGGCATGACTTGTTCATTGTTTCTAAATTGTACCTACAGTGTAATTATGAGTCATGTAATTGGGGATTTTTCTGATTACAAGCTAATCAACCCCTCTTAAAGAAAACAAGAGGCCCATGGGCCGTATCGCTCACCTGAGCACTGTGGCTAGGAAAAAGTAAAAATTAGTTTATTATTAAAAAGTTTAATCCAAAAGTAGTCCCATGACCAATCATGGCTTTCCTATTCTCGAGAAGATGATTTTAAAGAATTTTCAAAAGTATATCTATGTAAAACATTGGTTAGCCATTGTGGCCCAACCCTACCCCCGGTGATCATGATTTGAACAAACTTGAATCTACACTACCTGAGGATGCTAATCCACATAAATATGATCAATTATGCTTTGCTATTCTTGAGAAGATGATTTTTAAAGAATTCTATATATTTCTATGTAAAACTTTGGTTGGGCATTTTGCCCCCGCCCTACCCCCGGGGGTCATGATTTGAACAAACTTGAATCTACACTACCTGAGGATGCTTCCATAAAAATATGATCAATCATGGCTTTGCTATTCTTGAGAAGAAGATTTTTAAAGAATTTTCCTATATATTTCTATGTAAAACTTTACTTGGCCATTTTGGCCTCGCCCTACCCCCAGGGGCCATGATTTGAACAAAATTGAATCTACACTACCTGAGGATATGGCTTTGCTATTCTTGAGAAGAAGATTTTGAAAGAATTTTCCTATATATTTCTATGTAAAACTTTGGTCGGCCATTGTGGCCCCGCCCTACCCCCAGGGGTCATGATTTGAACAAACTTGAATCTACACTACCTGGGGATGATTCCATAAAAATATGATCAATTATGGCTTTGCTATTCTTGAGAAGAAAATTTTTAAAGAATTTTCCTATATATTTCTATGCAAAACTTTGGTCGGCCATTGTGGCTCCGCGCTACCCCCAGGGGTCATGATTGAACAAACTTGAATCTACACTTCCTGAGCATGCTTTCATGTAAATATGATCAATTGAAGCTTTGCTATTCTTGAGAAGAAGATTTTTAAAGAATTTTCCTATATATTTCTATGTAAAACTTTGGTCGGCCATTGTGGCCCCGCCCTACCCCCGGGGGTCATGATTTGAACAAAATTGAATCTACACTACCTGAGGATGCTTCCATATGAATATGATCAATTATGGCTTTGCTATTCTTGAGAAGAAGATTTTTAAAGAATTTTCCTATATATTTCTATGTAAAACTTTACTTGGCCATTTTGGCCTCGCCCTACCCCCAGGGGCCATGATTTGAACAAAATTGAATCTACACTACCTGAGGATATGGCTTTGCTATTCTTGAGAAGAAGATTTTGAAAGAATTTTCCTATATATTTCTATGTAAAACTTTGGTCGGCCATTGTGGCCCCGCCCTACCCCCAGGGGTCATGATTTGAACAAACTTGAATCTACACTACCTGGGGATGATTCCATAAAAATATGATCAATTATGGCTTTGCTATTCTTGAGAAGAAAATTTTTAAAGAATTTTCCTATATATTTCTATGCAAAACTTTGGTCGGCCATTGTGGCTCCGCCCTACCCCCAGGGGTCATGATTGAACAAACTTGAATCTACACTTCCTGAGCATGCTTTCATGTAAATATGATCAATTATGGCTTTGCTATTCTTGAGAAGAAGATTTTTAAAGAATTTTCCTATATATTTCTATGTAAAACTTTACTTGGCCATTTTGGCCTCGCCCTACCCCCAGGGGCCATGATTTGAACAAAATTGAATCTACACTACCTGAGGATATGGCTTTGCTATTCTTGAGAAGAAGATTTTGAAAGAATTTTCCTATATATTTCTATGTAAAACTTTGGTCGGCCATTGTGGCCCCGCCCTACCCCCAGGGGTCATGATTTGAACAAACTTGAATCCACACTACCTGGGGATGATTCCATAAAAATATGATCAATTATGGCTTTGCTATTCTTGAGAAGAAAATTTTTAAAGAATTTTCCTATATATTTCTATGCAAAACTTTGGTCGGCCATTGTGGCTCCGCCCTACCCCCAGGGGTCATGATTGAACAAACTTGAATCTACACTTCCTGAGCATGCTTTCATGTAAATATGATCAATTGAAGCTTTGCTATTCTTGAGAAGAAGATTTTTAAAGAATTTTCCTATATACAAAAATGTATTTCTATGTAAAACTTTGGTCGGCCATTGTGGCCCCGCCCTACCCCCAGGGGTTATGATTTGAACAAACTTGAATCTACACTACCTGAGGATGCTTCCATATGAATATGATCAATTATGGCTTTGCTATTCTTGAGAAGAAGATTTAAAGAATTTTCCTATATATTTCTATGCAAAACTTTGGTCGGCCATTGTGGCCCCGCCCTACCCCCAGGGGTCATGATTTGAACAAATTTGAATCTACACTACATGAGGATGTATCCCCATAAGTTTCATCTTTCCTGACACAGTGGTTCTTGAGAAGAAGATTTTTAAAGTATACCACCAAATTCTCATTAATTCCCAATTATCTCCCCTTGAATAAGGGCTTGGTCCTTCATTTGAACAAACTTGAATCCCCTTCACCCAAGGATGCTTTGTGGCAAGTTTGGTTGAAATTGGCCCAGCGGTTCTTGAGAAGAAGTCGAAAATGTGAAAAGTTTACAGACAGACAGACGGACAGACAGACGGACGCCGGAAGAAATGTGATCAGAAAAGCTCACTTGAGCCTTCGGCTCAGGTGAGCTAAAAAGGTCATGATTACTGTATACAGGGAAATTTTCGCCCTAAACTTCGGTAAGACGGGCAAATTTAAAGAATACAGTATAATTTCTTTAACAAAAAACTGACTGGGCTAATTTAAAACGGGGCAAAATTGTTTGCAAGTGTGAAAGGGCAAAAATAAAGTGGGGCAAAAATAACTCTGAATACAGTATCACTTCCTTTATTACTAATAATGATTACAATGGCAATAAAGAATTGTGTAAAATCATGGTCCTCATTAATTAT
>NW_026927874.1:0-32284 GCF_032062105.1 Saccostrea cuccullata
ATGCTCAGGTAGTGTAGATTAAAATCTGTTCAAATCATGACCCCTGGGGGTAGGGCGGGGCCAAAATGGCCGACTAAAGTTTTTAAAGATATATATAGGAAAATTCTTTAAAAATCATTTTCTAAAAAATAGCAAATCCATGTTTGGTCATGGGACTACTTTTGGATTTAACCTTCTACTTTTTCCTACCCTTAGTGCTCAGGTGAGCGATGTGGTCCATGGGCCTTTTGTCCTGTAGAAATTTTTCTCTTTTGGTGATACAGTATTTACAACAGCAAACAAAAGAAATATTAGAAATTCTCTGTTTGTTTCTTGTAGAAATTTAAGCTCACTTCCGCCACCTAAACTTGGATGGAATAAAAAGCCTCTTGCGACAGACCTCTCAGTGGCAGCAGATGTAGAAAGGATCCACTACTATAGAAATGAAGTTTATGGACATACCACTCGAGCACAAATATCATATTCTGAATTCCAAGTTATTTGGTTGGATCTCGAAAAGATATCTGAAAGATTTGATAAAAACAGACCGGGCAAAAACTATAAAAAGGTAAAACGGTTAAAAGATGAGTAGGTGGAATTCTTATTTTTAAAAATGGATGCTTCCTTTTCTGACAAGTGTAAGATGGAGTTATTTAAGAAATAAGTTACAAGTTTAGAAACTTCACTGGAAATTAAAGTGGGTTGGTCACTTAATAAAACCCTGTGAAGGCCGAATGTATTCATTTTGAATTAAAGATTGAGAAGTTCATAATGTATGAATACCTTTCTTTCAAGTGATCATTACTATTACCTGTAGTTATAACATACCATAGTAGGTTAATTTTAATTTTTTTTTTTTACCTAATTTAAAGTGATTGGTTATAATATATCACAGCCAGTTTAGTGTATTCTCTGTTTCCTTTTTATCTACTCTTTATTATTGAGAATCGTGAAAATTCTTTTTATTCTGTTACCAGAAACTGGTCGACTTGAGTCAATGCTGCATGGATGAAGAGATGAGGAAAGTCATGGAGGAGAAATTGAAGTCGAATACATTGTTAGAGGGTATAATTTAAAAATAAGTTTGATCTAATTTTGAACCAGTAATATTGTAATACCTTTAAAAATTTGTTCCTATACAAATCTATAGGGTAAAGAGTCTAACATTGTTAATGTTTTTCTGAAAGGGCATAAAAAAATCGATGTTGGACCGCTTACTTCACAGAATGGGCGGAGCTTAATCTCATTTTCATTCGTTGGTGTAAAACAGTGACAAACCTGATGTCACATCACTAAATACAGTACAAAATACATGTACAAAAAATAAAATTAAATGAAAGGTATAACAACCCGCCCCAGGCAGACAGTTTGGTTCTTGGGTCCGACAAAACGCTTGTTGCCCTAGAACTCAGTCAATAAGTGTATAATGTCTTCTATGCATTTTAATAGATTTCAAGTTAAACTGTCATTGAATAACATTTGGAACACGATATGTTTGTGAAACAATATACACCCGGCGGCAACAAATTTAAAAAAAACCCGTATTTTAGCATATAGGTAACAGATAAGGTCACAGGGTCATTGATCTTGGTGTCATTAGAAAAAAATTGATTAGTAAAGTATGCATACCAAATATGAAGTCTCCCATGATTCAAACATTATGCTGAAGGTTCAAAGAAGCTGTTTTTAGCATATAGGAAAGTCATAGTAACAGGGTTATTGGCCTTGGTGTCATGTGAAAGAGCTTAACTAGTGGAGTATACATGCCAAATATTAAGTCTATGTCTTTCTTCGTTCCAAAGTTATGGCAAAGGTTAAAGTTTGCTGTCAAAAAAGCCACATTTAGCGTAAAGGTCACAGTCAAGGTCACAAGGTCATTGACCTTGTTGTCATTTAAAAGAGCTTAATTAGTAGTGTATGCATACCAAACATAAGTCTCTGTTTTTTATGGTTCAAATGTTCTGCCGAAAGTTAAAGTCTGCAGAAAAAATCTTTTTAGCATATAGCTCACAGTCAAGATTACAAAGTCATTGTCCTTGGTGTCATTTGAAAGAGCTTAGTTAGTTGAGTAAAATACCAAATATGAAGTTTCAACCATTCATGGTTCAAAAGTTATGACGAAGGTTAAAGTTTGCAGACAAACAGACAGGCAGACAGACAGACAGGACAAAAACAATATACGCCTCGGATCTTTCAATGCGGGCGCATAAAAATCCAAAGAGACCTTTTGATTAAGATCAAGGTAATCATGCAAGAACGTCATGTGTTAATAGGCACTTGACATTTTTAATTTTCTTTTCATAATATTAAACGTAAATATTATATTATAGGGATTTAAAAAAAAATCTTTCAATTTTATATAAAAATAGTTCTCAAAATCGGAAAAAATTCACGAGTTACTATGTTAAGTTACGGAAGGATATTTAGGTCAATTGTTACTGTGTTCTTTAACGTTCCATTCGATAATTTTTTGACTTGCATAGATACGTCACCATCTACCGATCATGGGCTTCAAATTTCAGACCTATACTCGGCACTAAGGGCCATCGAATACCGAGAATTCATCATCGTGCAAACGGGAGCCTTGATATTTATGGTCTCATTCCAAAGGTCCGTGACTTACTTTGTAACGTCAAAAATTGATCCGGATTGAAAATTGTCTTGGGTTTCATATTACATACGGTGTGATTATTCACCATTAAAAACAAGATATGTTTATGAAACACTGATGCCTCTGTATGGCAACCTAGCGAAGATTAAACTATTCGAAATATGAAAGTAGGCCAAGGTTAAAGTTTTTCAAAAGTACGGAAATCTCCAAGGTCAAGGTCAGAATTCAAGGTTTTTGGTATCCAATGAAAGGTCTTTCAACAAAGAATATATATTGAAGTATATGTGGCCTGGTATCTACTGTTCAAAAGATATGACCAAAGAAACATTTTTGAATTTTTGTGTAAGAGGGAAAACTCCAAGGTCAAAGAGTCAAAGGTCTTGCTATCAAATGAAAGGTCTTGTCACAAGAATGAAATACGTAAAATATGAAAGCACTAGCCCAAATCTTTAAGGTTGTAGGCAAGGTGTTTTTTAAAAAGTAGGCCAAACTCAAAAGGTCAAAGTTCTTGGTATCCAAAAACCTACTACAGGCTATGCATTATATTATAAAAAAATAATCAACGAATATATTTCACTGTAAAACAGTGTAGGTGTCCAGATATTTGAAGTAAATTGTATTATTTTTATGCCCCCGTGAACGAATTTTAGTTTTTGTCGTGTCCGTCCGTCTGGCTATCTCTCTGTTTGTCTGTTTGTCCACAAAAACTTTAACCTTGCTCATAATCTTTGATGTAGTGGAGCTATGACTTTCATATTTCACTTGTGTATTCCTTGTACCAAGACCTTTCTGACCCATAATTTGAAAGCAGGACCTTTTACCTTGACTTTGGAGTTTGACCTACTTTTTAAAATATTTTACCTTGGCCATCAGATCTGAACAGTTAGGTTAGGCTACGGCTTCCACAATATACATGTACATATGTATGTTTTTTGGCAAGACATTTCATTTGATACCAATGACCTTGACCTGTAAGATTTCCGTACTTATAATTTTTTTTTTACCTTGGTCTATTTTCTTATTTCACAATTGTATTTCCAGTGAGAATACCCTACTTTTGGTTCCAATATTGGATTTGCATTAAAGAAAAGATAAATCTTTGCTATGTTGCCATACGGGGGCATCAGTGTCTCACAAACACATATGATACTTCATTTCTTCTGTTTGCTTCACATTTTATAATTTAACATTTTAAAGATAAATGAATACAAATAAACTAAAAGCTAAATATTAAACAAAAGACTTTATATAATGTTTTATATATATTTATAGAAGAAAAGAAGCAGCGACATTTGGTTGATGATTGGAAAATCCAGGACAAAAGATTCGCCGAGACCAGGGCTTGTAGAGCTGTCAGAGAAGAACTAAAGACAAAAAATATTGTAACTATTGTAGGTAATTCTGGATCTGGGAAATCATTTATAGCGCGTCACGTGGCGTTAGAATATCAAGCAGACGGTTGGCATGTATTTCCAATTGATCATGTTTTAGAATTTAAACGAATTGCAGACCCGTCCTCTCCACATCGACAGTTCTTTGTCTTGGATGACCCAGTTGGGAAATATTATTTAGACGAAGTTTTCTTCAATGAATGGTTAAAGATTGACAAATCTTTGAGCAAAATCTTTGTCAATAACAACATTAAAGTTGTGATCTCTTGTCGTAAGTCGGTAATGTGTGAAGTGACTTATGCATGTACGTTAAGTTCTAATGTTGTTGAAATCGATGATCAGAACCTGCAATTAGATAATGAAGAGAAAAAGAGAATTTTACAATGTTATGTAGGAAAAGATGTGCTTGGAGACAAAGAGATTGAAGTAATCATAGAAGCCACGCTACTTTTTCCGTTGTTATGCCGACTTTTTACTGAAAATGAATATACAAAAAGCGGAATTCAATTTTTCCAAAATCCAACTCCCGTGGTCAAAGGTGAAATAAATAAATACAAAGCAAGGAAGAAAGAGAAGTATTTAGCTCTTGTCCTTCTAGTCCTATATGGAGGCACTCTTGATAGTGACAAATTTCTGGATTTAAACCAGAGTAGATCAAAATTTGAAGAAATTTGTGAGGTTTGTGAAGTAGAAAGAAACATTTCAAGAGTTGTTATTGTTAACAATCTAGATTCTCTTGTTGGATCATTTGTACAAAAAGTGGGGTCAACGTTTAGTTTTCTGCATGATTTTCTGGAGGATGTAACAGGTTTTGTTTTTGGAGAACATTCTCCGGCAACATTACTTAAATACTGCAATTTGAAATTCATCAGACAAAAAGTACAGGTTATTACGAAAATTGACATGAATAACTATCAGGACAAAAATGAATTCTGTATAATCCTTGATGAAAAATATGTCGATTCTCTCGTGGATAGATTTTTAAAGGAAATATCTCTGAATAATGTTGTTGAAGTGTGTTTGTGTCCATCCCTACGTCATGAGAAAGTTATCCAATTTTTTTCGGATCGCATAGATGACCTTGCAACCGACAACTTTATAAACATATGGATAAGTTGCCAAAATCATCGTATAATATTACCATATTCGGACGCTGGTTTTGAAGAGGAGCGAAAATGTTTCGTGAGCAAAGTTAAAATAATTGAGGATGATCAAACACGTTCTGTATTGAATATTTTTTTAATGTACAATCATGATGAAATATGTGAATGCATCCTTGAAAGACTTAAAAATGAAAACTTTACATTAAATACTGTAGAAGGTAGGAAATTATTTTTAGCAAGCTGCATTAATGGAAACATTGAACTTGTACAAAGGGTAACATTTCTTTGTGGTGATGAAAATTGGGCGGAACATTCATATGACAAGGAATACTATATGCCTTTGCATCTTTCAGCAGCATTTAATAATATCAATATTTCTATTTTCATGCTGAAAATGAATTGTGATGTTAATTGTCATATTACTGGCTATACAGCATTACATTATGCCGTCTGTAATGGGCATTATGACTCGACAAAGATACTCCTAGAATACGAAGCCGATATTAACATGTGTTCAATGGATAACAATCGTACTGCGTTGTTTTGTGCATGTGAAGATGGGTTCGAGAATATAGTTCACTTACTCCTACAGTATGAAGCTGATGTGAACATTTGTCTTTCCAATGGCATGAGTCCCCTCTATGTAGCTTGTCACATGGGATTCTCGAACATCGTTAAAATTCTCCCTAAAAGAAAAAGCTATGTAAATTTATGTGGAAGCGGCGGTTGGAGTCCACTTTCTATTGCCTCCAGTATAGGTAATGTAAGAATTGTAGAAATACTCTTAGAATATAACGCTGATGTAAATTTATGTAATGAGGATGGCCAAAGTCCACTTTTCCAGGCTTCCAGCAAAGGTCATGTAGACGTTGTAGAAGTGCTTTTAAAAAATAAAGCTGATGTGAATTTATGTGATAATGATGGCCGGAGTCCACTTTACAGGGTTTCCTACAATGGACACAAAGACATTGTACAAACACTGTTAGAAAACAAAGCTAATGTTAATGTATGTAAAACTGATGGCCAAAGTCCACTTTATTGGGCTTCAAACAATGGACACAAAGACATTGTACAAATCCTCTTAGAAAACAAAGCCGATGTTAATTTATGTGATAATGATGGATGGAGTCCACTTCTACTGGCTTCCTACATTGGGCATATAAACATTGTACAAATACTCTTAGAAAACAAAGCTGATGTAAATTTATGTAATGAATATGGAAACAGTCCACTTTATTGGGCTTCCGACCAAGGACATGTAAACATTGTCCAAATACTCTTAGAAAACAAAGCCGATGTTAATTTATGTGATAATAATGGACGGAGTCCACTTTCAGGGGCTTCCTACAATGGACATATAAACACTGTGCAAATCCTCTTAGAAAACAGAGCCGATGTTAATTTATGTGATCATGATGGATGGAGTCCACTTCTACTGGCTTCCTACATTGGGCATATAAACATTGTACAAATACTCTTAGAAAACAAAGCTGATGTAAATTTATGTAATAAAAAAGGAAACAGTCCACTTCTACTGGCTTCCGACCAAGGACATGTAAACATTGTCCAAATACTCTTAGAAAACAAAGCTGATGTAAATTTATGTAATGAATATGGAAACAGTCCACTTTATTGGGCTTCCGACCAAGGACATGTAAACATTGTCCAAATACTCTTAGAAAACAAAGCTGATGTAAATTTATGTAATGAATATGGAAACAGTCCACTTTATTGGGCTTCCGACCAAGGACATGTAAACATTGTCCAAATACTCTTAGAAAACAAAGCCGATGTTAATTTATGTGATAATGATGGACGGAGTCCACTTTCAGGGGCTTCCTACAATGGACATATAAATACTGTGCAAATCCTCTTAGAAAACAGAGCCGATGTTAATTTATGTGATAATGATGGATGGAGTCCACTTCTACTGGCTTCCTACAATGGACATATAGACATTGTACAAATTCTTATAGAAAGCGAAGCCGATGTTAATTTATGTAATACTGATGGACGGAGTCCACTTTCAGGGGCTTCCTACAATGGACATATAAATACTGTGAAAATCCTCTTAGAAAACAGAGCCGATGTTAATTTATGTGATAATGATGGATGGAGTCCACTTCTACTGGCTTGCTGCAATGGACATATGAACATTGTACAAATCCTCTTAGAAAACAAAGCTGATGTTAATTTATGTGATAATGATGGTCAGAGTCCACTTTTTAGGGCTATCGACAAGGGTGATTTAAACGTTGTAGAAACACTCTTACAGAACAAGGCTGATGTAAATATGTGTGATAAAGATTGTTTTAGTGCCCTTCACATAGCTGCAGAGAAAGGCCATGAAGAAATTTTAAGTACTCTACTGAATTTAAAGCCAGTTTTGGGTTTTCAGTCAATCCATGATGGCTCAACTGCCCTCCATCTTGCAGTGGACAATTCACATGAAAAGGTTGTAGAACTTCTGCTGCAGCATAATGCTGCTATTGACACTGGAGATAAGCAGCATAGAACTGCATTGCACAGAGCTTGTCTTATTGGCAATCAGAACATCATCAATATTCTGATGCAGTTTAATGCCGATGCCACACAAAGGGATATTTTCAATGAAACGCCAATAGATTTGGCAAGAAGGGGGAAATTGATTAATATTGAACGATCCCTTATTGAGTACGTGAAAGAAAAGAAGTCTCTCACTGGCTCAATCTATCGAAAGGGAAATGCATCCAAGAAATGTATAATAATGTGAATACTTTTATTCTTTTGGGTTTCCACGCACAACTTCTTCTACTAAGAATGAGAAATGAAGTCATCTTTATTATTTTTAATTGATATGGGGTTGATATACATGTATATTCATATACTGTATTGGAACATGCGTTTTGGAACAGAAAGACATTTTATCAATTTTTAAACTAGTACAGTGTGTGACAGTTTTTTTTTGTAGAAATCATTTCTTCATCCGATCTTGATATTTACTCATCCGAAACACAGCCTTTTCTTAGGAAAAGTGTATATTTCTTTTGCACAGTATGAGGCTGATGCTGAAATCTGTACCGATGTCTCATAATCTTTTTATGTCTATTTCGTTCACCTATTTCGGTATATACTGTTAGAAAATCAAAATTTTGCCTTTAAATGTTACAAAAATTAATAATATTTTAATCACTATATTTTTGTGAAAAATACGAAACATTCCAGATAATTATTTTTTGATTGATACTAGTAGTATGAAGATTTTTTAATATTTGCCCTATTACATGTACTTCTTCAAGTCGTCGAAACTTTTATTATTGAAATAGTATTAACTCATTAGCTTATGATTTGAACATAATTTATTGTATAAATAATAAACAATTAAATGTGTTCAAAGCATAAGTTAATATCGTTAGCTTATATAGTGACAACTAAATATTTTTATTGTATTATCATGAAGTGAGTCAAAATAATTTTAAAATGATTTAGGCAACCTTGAAGAAATAAATTGTAGAAACTGTGTGTATTTGAGTTTGAAACGCTCAAAATAAAAGTTCTTTTACACTTTGATGAAATAATGTTTTAGACAAGATTTACAATGATTTTGTTGCTGTTGTTATTGCTTCTATCATTAAGGTAATCTACAAGTTCTAAAAATCATCCTGTATTTTAGTGGATAACAGAAAAATCTCAGAAAAATTTCTCTAAACTCACAAATTAATGTGAATATATTCGTGTTTATTCTTCAAAATTCATCATTATTGGTGTTTATAATACGAAGGGAAATTTTCAAATATCAAATATTTTTGTAGAAAATAAAAAAAAATTATTTTAAGATAACGAAAGTTTTTCATCAGGTTCCCCTGTTTGTATGGCATCCTATAATTTGAGGTTCTGTTACCAGAAAAACACTAATGTGGGGGTCATGTGACATGTCCCCGCTGAAGCCTTTGTTTGACTTTTCTGCATCTATGTTTGCTTACTTTTGGAAGTTGTATAAAACCTCCAAAAAATACATGTTTAAAATATTGCTTATGCTGTTAATTATAAAGTTGAACTAAATCGTATTTCAGTTTTTGTCATTTTTATATTAAATGTCATAAGATATTCTTTTCGTGTTTTATATATTCTTCCAGTTTCTGAACTTTTTGTAATTTTTCTGTTTCAACAATCTTGGTTTCATGAAAAACAGTCTTTGTACCACTTTTGTAAATTCTGAGTCGTGTTCTCTGATCTTCTCAGTACTTTGATTTTAAAAATAAATCTTTGATCGATGTTTACTAAGGAAATTTTTGCGGAAAACTTAATCAATGGTTTTATGCCTGTAGTATTTATGCTTATTTGTTTACATTGTATATATATTTGCTGATGACAATTACTGTAGTGATTTTGCTTTGCATGATTTTAAAGGTTAAAAATGATTTACGCAAATAATTCTATGTACTATGTTTTTTATCCCTAAAGCGAATAGTAAAGGCTTTATTTTGTATTATGTCGTTCTTATTTTGTGATATAATTTAACGATTCCTTGGAAGTTACTTGTTATCAATTTGCGATATTTTTTTTATTTTACGGTATGTCCTCTGCATTGTTAGAGATATGTGTGATCTGATAGTGAGAACTTTTCACTATGGTTTTAAAGGTACTTGGACACAGATTTGAAGTTAATTTTTTCTCTATAATATTACGACTTATATATTTTAATAGCTTATCACACAAAAATTTATTAAAAATCATTTTAAATTCAAAAGTTATTAAAACTTCAAATTTTATGGCGGGTTTGATTTAAGGAATAACTGTCTTATTTTTCGAATTCATGAAGTGATCAATGGATTGGCTTGTGTGATAATTTGCATAAACGCCGAAGGCGTTTATGCATAAAATTATCACACAAGCCAATCCATTGATCTTCTTCATGAATTCGAAAAATCTGACAGTTATTCCTTATATTTACATGCTTTGATTCCGCCAATCCACGGGCTCCAAGCCTGCTTCTCTCTAGGTGTTGTCCTGCCCTGCACGTGTTTTTTTTTTTTTTGGAACCGCGCCAAAACATTCATGAGGAAATATTTACATCCACTGAATATTTTTTCTTCTTTATTTCTTAAGAAAACCCATTGCATTCATCACTGCATGAACTACATTAGGCATATCACCTGTACAGATTTCTTGATCAATGGCCGTTCCATCAATGAAACGTACAAAGACGTTTGCATCATTAACACAATAATTAATATTTTTAACCCTACTTAAAATGATAATTTAAACAGATATAAATATAAACAATAAAATGTCTTTCTTTGTTTGTTATTACTGGAATGAACGGTCGCAGCTATTGCAGAAAAAATTTACATAACCCGCTTACGCGGGTTATGTATTTTTTCTGCAATAGCTGCTTCCGTTCATTCCAGTAATAACAAACAAAGAAAGCATTTTATTGTTTAAATAAATTACATTTACATTTGGTAATTTTATGTCGGACAAAGACATTGGAAATGTAAATATTGACACATCCTTGCACTTTCACAAATTTTAATTTTACTCTTAATACTTAGGAAAAGTGGCAATCTTGTTGTATATAAATGATAAATATTAATAGTATAATCCAGAAAATTCAGAGTAGACATGTTCGAAAGCAATACAAACACACAATATATTCTCAGTCCGTGCAGTTTTGGTGAACAGACTTCGACAATAAATCATAAACAGTCAACAATAACAGAGCTCTTGCCCTGTTTACAATAACTGTGTACATAACACGAGTGTGATCGATTTGCACACAACCCTTAGCTCGGAATGACGATACTTTTGAAGGAGTTTTGCCTTTCTAACATTTCTACTCTGAATAAAATTATTTTTCTGGATTAAAGTTTTAATATTTCTCACTTTCACACAACAAGATTGCCACTTGTCCGAAGGATTAAGAATAAAGTTAAAATTTGTGAAAGTGCAAGGATGTGTCAATCAAACCCGCCAAAAATTTTGGAAGTTTTAATAACTTTTAAATGAAATAAGATTTATAATTAATTTTTGTGAGAAATGCTATTGAAATATATAATTCGTGATATTATACAGTTTTTCTGAGAAAATATTAACTTCAAATCAGTGTCCAAGTACCTTTAATTTCCTGTACAATAAAGGTGTGAACCTAGTGAATTCACAACATCGTATTAATTTCACAATCTACTGTTTTCGAATATACGTAAATCTAACATTTTCTTATCGTACAAAATGTACAATTTATTACATAATTCAAATGAGACTGAATAAATAACAAACAAGAATGTCTTTTCTAGAATTTCTGTCTACACTTTTATTGTTTTGAGCATTGAGCAAGAAAAAATATTATTTGGGGAAAAAATAATCCAGAAAAAAACTATTCATAATATATTCGTACATCTTCATAAAATAGAGAACAATAAATAATCTTAATTTAATCATGCTTAACATCAAATCAAAAATAGATAAAGTGAATCACTGATTGCCAATGAAGTCATGTTAGGTCAACATTTCCCTAGGAGAAGGAATATTAAGGACAATTCTTGCATTTTTTCCAAGCTGATTTTGATTTTGATATCGGATTCTTTCACATTCACTAATTGTCACTTTCTGGAATCGCATCATATTAAATCATCACCAATCGAAATCACTCATTGTCTCGTATCTAGTCATCTGCACCTATCGGAATCAAACATCATCTCGTTACAAAACATCTTCACTAATCGGATTTAAATATTAACTTGTGTCTATTCATAATCACCAATCAGAATCACACATCATCATTTGTCTGGTCAAAACCGTCACATTCACCAATCAGAATCGCACATCATCTCGTGGTACTCCTTGTCCTCTATCAGCACAGAATCACGTTCAAGCAGCAGATCGTCCATGACATCGGAAGTAATCGGGTGTATTCTGCTTGGGATACACATAGCAGTCTGTTTCTTGTATGCTGCGTCACTTGCGAGACTTTCGGCGGAGACTTTGGATCTTGGCGGAGTTATAGAAGCAAACTGTTTTTCGCAGGGTTTTCCCCAGTCCACGTTTGATTTGGGTCGCCGTGAACTACGATGAATGGTTGATTCTCTCTTGGTGGACTTCTTACCGGCAAGTCCAACCTTGGCCTTTGTTCTCCTATTCGTCAACCATGTCTAAAGGTGAAACAACAACAACTTTAAAATGAACTCTTTTAGACATGAAAATCCCCGAATAATTCATTGTGTGACTACAGTTGACAACTCTTATTGTGACAACTCAAAACCAATATTCCTTCAACTGAAAGCATGGGAGAAAAATACTGTTGTGTTCCATTGAAAACTGTACATTCACTGATATTAATGAGTATATTGAGTGCAATTGGAATCGTGATATAAAATCTGTGGAGGAGAATCAGTAGTTTGAAGTTCATGAAATGCATAAATACTTCTTAAATTTTATAAATGACTTCATTTGTTCCAATTGTTTCAGTCCATTTATCAAATAAATTATCGATTCACAAACAATTGAAAAGAGAATTTGCCTTTTCGTTCACGAAAAATTATTATTATAAATCTATCTTTATCTAACTATCTATATTTGTAAGAGTTCTTAGACTTAAAGCAGATTGATTGGTTACATAGTACTTGTAAGTTTGGTATTAGCAGAGACCTAAAGCGAACCCGTCGCTTTAATTTTGGTCTATGGTATTAGACTGAAAAAAGGGTTTTTAGCCCTCAAAAAAAAGAAAAAAAATGGGAAACATTGGATCTCAAGTCTTTAGATTTTGAAAAGATTACCCTTAGTCTTTTGATATTTTCACCGCTGTCTTCTGCAACAATCTGTAAATCGTAATTACTTGGATAAGGAGCCATCTGGAACAAGTACTCCAGAGTGTGGACGGTTCTATGGGACAGCCTGGGTCTTCTCTCTAGAAAATTGAAGAAAAAAAATAGTTGCACTTTCCTTAAAAATGTTTTAGAGTATGTCCCTTTTGGTCGAAGTTTTAGATCGAGGTGTTGCATTTATTCTTGCATAGTACATACATACATTGCCAATCTTGGATTTGTATTTAAACAAAAGTGTGGCATACCAAACATGTCGCAAATGGCAATCTTGTTAAGGCTTTCCACCTTTCTGTGGAAAGACTGATTTTTTGTTTCGACATTTATCGAAGAGGCTTTTTGTTCATCGCAAAGGTCATTAAAAGTTAGGAACAGATTTGACCCAACGTGTATGAACTATGACCCCTTTCGAAGTTATTGCCCCTTTCGCAAGAAATGATTGTTATCGCTACTCCTCCGAAACCGTAAACCGTAGAGGTACGCATGGTTCACCAATGCCTTCGACTAATTTAGCCAGTTCTTCAAACTGGGAAGTGCGAAAGAATTCCTTAACCCCTTTTAGTAGTTATTGCCCCTGAAAGTTTTAAAGCTTACAAAATTTTTTTAAAACTTTTAAACGACAAGTGGTAAAGATATGGGACCAACTGCAGGAGATCTAATGGCCTTTGACCTTGAAAAGTAGGTCAAGGTCAAGGTCAAGGTCATTCAAAATATGAAAAAATTAAGCTTTTTTTGGTAGCTCCTTTGTTCTTCAACAAGTTTTAAACACCTTTGCATCTTCAATATTTACTCTTAAAACGAATTCAGAGATTTCATGCTTGTCCCCTAAGATTGACCCCTCTAAAAGTTAATGCCCCTTTCAGTGTAAACCTTGTTATCGCTACTCTTCCGAAGCCGTAAACCGCAGACGTTTGAAACCTTCAACAAAGTCTACGACTAATTAAGTAGACTCTTGAATCTATTCATTGCGAAAGGATTAGTTAACCATTTTTAGTAGTTATTGTTCCTTACAGTTTCCGATGTTTACGAAGAACTCAAAACTTTTTAACGACAAGTTGTAAAGACATGGGGACAATGCATGAGATCTTTCTACCTTTGACCTTGAAGATAAGGTCAAAACCAAAGGTCAAGGTCATTGGAAAAGTATTAAAATTGCTTATATATGGATTTTTGTTAAAATGACCTTGACCTTTGACCTTGACCCTCGCTCAAATTTTGAAAAGTAATAAAGAAACATTCATTACCTTTACCTGGATTCAGCTTCAAGTGTTAATCTCATGACTATCAGTGTTGTGTGTGGGGGGGGGGGGTTGGATGACCTTGACCTTTGACCTTGATAAATGATCTTGACCTTTGACCCAAACGTCACAATCAAGCTTCAGTATGTGGAGTTATTTATAACTCCCACGTTAACAAACGCTTATAATATACTAACCCCACCCCCACCCCCATCTCTCTAAAACAAAAAGAATCAATAGCGACATAGAAAATTTTTGTACATCCCAAAGGACATCACAGATCAAATTAAAATCTAGTTTAGCATGTAGAAGACACCCCAAAGAAAGTGCCCTGAGAGTTTTACGGTGAGTCTCTTAAGTGCGATTAAATTCTAGTGAATATCGGCAAAATCTACATTTTTTTCTGTCTGAAATTTAATTGTTGCTGAGTATAACAATTAATTTAAGCTTGTATTGGCTATTTCTTCGATTGTTCTTAATATCATCCGATTCTCCGGCTCTTATACGACATTTCGATACCAAATATTCTTGCTTTCTTTAGTATGTGGAATTTATTTCAATTTTATTTAGATTTAATATTAATTTGAATGAATCTCGAAAATAGCGATTTTTCCTGTCAAATAAAGAGCGATATATAGTAAGTGTCTCAATTGGCCCCTTAAAATGAATATCTTAATTGTACTTTATATATAGCTTTAATTTGTACAGCTTTACATGCGACCTTTATTGGTCATTTTCATTTTAATGAAAATGCCGTTATTTTAGAAATATGACATCACAAAGTTGACGTTTTCCCGCCATTTTAGCATATTTTGTATAAAACTGCTTATTTCCAAGCAGGTTTTCTTCCAGAAAATATAGAGCGCAGCCTAGAACAAGATTTATATTTTTACCAAAGATGTATCTATCCAATACTAATTAGTGACAGAAAAATTATGCATGTTCTACACTGCGCTCGATGTTTCCCATAAGAAAAACATCACGAAAAAGGCATATTTTTGGCTTTTTTTGTTAGATAGCAAAGATAGCATTATTTCTCAAGTCATTTACAGCCAGTGAGTGCATATAAATTTGAAAAATATATTGGAAATATTTCTAATATAATCTCTTCTACAAAATAAATATCAATTAAACATATCTGAATGTCATTCTAAAATATTGATCTTTAGGGGGCCAAAATTGGCTCTTATCATATATACTCCTTTCCACGTTCTCAATGACACCGTTTTCTTCCTGAGATGCATGATTCAAGTTTAATTTATGCTGGTAACTATTAATTCAAATTCAAATAGAAATGATTATTTATTCTGACTTATGAGTTTAACAAATCAGTCAAAACGCACGTGGCCTTTTTCAAATAAATAAATTGCTACGCAACCTCGGCTGCATTTCATTTCAGGATTTTTTTTTGTAATTATCAACTTTTCATTTCCGACATTTTTTTGTTTCCATTTCCGACATTTTTCAAATACATATGTAGTACTTTTAATAACATATTTGAATACTTTACTTATGAAGAATTTAAAGAAAAATTCATAAATAAATCATTGAAATCATTTATCTGAGTTTTGTAAATCTATCAATGACTTGGACATTGTGGTGCTGTTGTCACTGACATTTAATTTAGTGCACATTAGATTTGGTGAAAAAGTTTATGCTCATTGAACTCTTTTACCTAGACTTAGTGCCACATGATTGCATACATGTGTAGATGTTTTTTTTATTAATTAATTATTTTTTTTTTTATCTTTTATCAATATTTTGTAATAAATACTTTTAAAATTCCATTTTCACTTACTTAGAAAACATTGAATTGCCGCACAGGTAAATTCCGGAGATGAAAACAAAATTATGTCGGAAATGAAAACAAAAAATGTCGGAAATGAAATAAAAAAATGTCGGAAATGCTATGCATATTTCGCAGAAGGATAAAACGTACGCTGAACTAGGACCTGAGGTCCCCTGCTCAGTTCACGACTATCGGGCCTGTTTACTCCGCTACAAAATGTAGTGCGTTGCATACGTAAAGTGAAAATAAAATAAATCGTAATACTGTGAAGCCTTTAAAGTGTAAAACAAACAACTTTTTAAAAGGAATAACCATCTGATGGGTATTAGAAAAGATAGAGGGGGTGGAGGGTGGGTGCTGAGCAACATTAACTGCAATTTTATGCGATATATAATATATAAGCGTTTAACATTTATAGATTACGTTAGGTGACCTGTGGTCTCCCCTATGATTTTATTCCATGTAACGTTATAGTACACATCAGTAGGGGACAACAGTAAGGTGACCAGAAAACAATATTGTACATCAGTAGGGGGACCAGAGGTCACCTTATATTGTACATCAGTAGGGGAACATCAGTAGGGAGAGCAAAGGTCACCTTATATAGTACATAAGTAGGGGGACCAAAGGTCACCTTAAACTGTACATCAGTAGGGGAACAAGAGGACACTTTAATGTACATCAGTAGGGGGACCAGAGGACACCTTATTTGTACATCAGTAGGAGGACCAGAGGACACCTTATTTGTACATCAGTAGGAGGACCAGAGGACACCTAATATTGTACATCAGTAAGAGGACTAGTGTGTCACCTTATATAATACATGTATTTCATAAGGTTGAGCAGAAGTCACCTTATACTGTACATCAGATGGGTACATCAGTAGGGGGACCAGAGGTCACCTTATACTCTACATCAGTAGGGGGACCAGAGGGCACCTTATACTGTACATCAGTAGGGGGACTAGAGGGCATTTTGAATTCTACATATGTAGGGGGATCAAAAGACACCTTATATTGTACATAAGTAGGGGACAACAGAAAGGGGGCAAGAGAACACGTTGTATTCTACATCAGTAGGCGGACCAGAGGTCACCTTTAATTCTACATATGTAGGGGGACCAGAGGTCATCTTAAATTGCACGTCAGTGGGGGGGACCAGAGGTCATCTTATACTGTACATCAGTAGGGGACATCAGTAGGAGAGCAGAGGTCACCTTATATTGTACATAAGAAGGGGCACCAGAGGTCACCTTATATTGTACAGTGATAGGGGGACCAGAGGTCACCTTAAATTGTACATCAGTAGGGGGACCAGGAGTCAGTTTAAGTTTATTGTACATCATTTGGGGGACCAGATGCAACCTTATATTGTACATCAGCTGTAGTAGATGAACCAGAGGCCACCTTAAATTTTACATCAGAAGGGGGACCAGAGGTCACCTTATACTGTACATCAGTAGGGGAGGAGAGGTCACCTTTAATTCTACATATTTTGGAGGACCAGTGGTCACCTTATATTGTACATCAGTAGGGGACAACAGTAAGGGGACAAAAGAACGACTTATATTGTACATCATTAGTGGGACCAGAGGTCACCTTATAACCTACATCAATAGGGGGACCAGGAATCACTTTATATTGCACATCAGTTGGGGGACCAGATGCAACCTTATACTGTACATTAGCTAAAGTAGGGGGACCAGAGGTCACCTTATATTGTATATCAGTAAGGGGACCAAAGGTCACCTTATAGTGTACATCATTACGGGGACCAGTAGTAACCTTATATTGTGCATCAGTTGGGGGACTCGAGTCAACCTTATATTGTACATTAGCTATAGTAGGGGGACTAGATGTCACCTTATCTTGTACATCAGTAGGGGACATCAGAAGGGGGAGCAGAGGTCACCTTGTATTGTAGATAAGAAGGGGGACCAGAGGTCACCTTATATTGTACATCAGTAGGGGGACCAGAGGTTACCTTATATTGTATATCAATAGGGGGACCAGAGGTAACCTTATATTGTACATCAGTAGGGGGACCAGAGGACACCATATATCGTACATTGGTAGGGGGACTAGGGGTCACCTTATATTGTACATCAGTAGGGGGACTAGCTGACACCTTATAATGTACATCAGTAGGGAGACCAGAGGGCACCTTATATTGTATATCAGTAGGGGGACTAGAGGTTACCTTATATTGTATATCAATAGGGGGACCAGAGGTAACCTTATATTGTACATCAGTAGGGGGACCAGAAGACACCATATATCGTACATTGGTAGGGGGACTAGGGGTCACCTTATATTGTACATCAGTAGGGGGACTAGATGACACCTTATAATGTACATCAGTAGGGGGACCAGATGGCACCTTAAATTGTACATCAGTAGGAAGACCAGAGGACACTTTATATTGTACATCAGTAGGGGGACCAGAGGACACCTAATATTACACTTTAGATCAATAAGGGGACCAGAGGGCACCTTATATTGTACATCAGTAGGGGGACCAGAGGACACTTTCTATTGTACATCAGTAGGGGGACCAAAGGACACCTAATATTACACTTTAGATCAATAAGGGGACCAGAGGGCACCTTATAGTAGGGGACATCAGTAGGGGGACTAGAGGTCACCTTATATTGTATATCAATAGGGGGACCAGAGGTAACCTTAAATTGTACATCAGTAGGGGGACCAGAGGACACCATAAATCGTACATTGGTAGGGGGAAGAGGGGTCACCTTACATGTACATCAGTAGGGGGACTAGAGGACACCTTATTATGTACATCAGTAGGGGACCAGAGGGCACCTTATATTGTACATCAGTAGGGGGACCAGAGGACACCTTATATTGTACATCAGTTGTTGAACCAGGGGGCATCTTTTATTGTACACCAGTAGGGAGACCTGGGGACATCTTATATTGTACATGAGTAGGGGGAACAAGGGGTCACCTTATATTGTACATCAGTAGGGAGACCAGAGAACACCTTATATTATACATCAGCAGGGGGAGCAGGGTCATCTTATATTGTACATCAGTAGGGGGACCATAGGACGTCTTATATTGTACAACAGCAGGGTGACCAGGGTACATCTTATATTGTTCATAAGCTGGGGACATCAGTAGGGGGACCAGAGGACACCTTATATCATTCATCAGTAGGGGACCAGGGGATTCTTATTTTGTACACCAGTAGAGTGACCAGAGGTCACCTTATATTGTACATCAGTAGTTGGACCATAGGACACCTTTTATGTACATCAGTAGGGGGAACAGAGGTCACCTCATATTGTACATAAGTAGTGAACATCAGTAGGGGGACCAGGGGTCACCTTATATTTTACATCGGTAGGGGAACCAGGGGTCACCTTATATAGTACAGCAGTAGGGGTCCAGGGGTTACCTTATATTGTACAACATTAGGAGGACGAAAGGACACCTTATATTGTACATCAGTAGGAGATAACAGTAGGGGGACCAGAGGTCACCTTTTATTGTACATCAGTAGGGACAACAGAGCCTTCAGTTCAGTTTTAACGTTCGTTACTGGGTGGACCAGAAGTAAACTAATATTGTACAACAAAAAGTTGACCAAAGTTCACCTTATATGTTATTTCATTATGGAGACTTATGGTCATTTTATATTGTACAACAGAAAGTGGACCATGGGTCACCTTATACTGTACAAAAGCAGACGTCAGATTATATTGTACATCATAAGGGGAAACGGAGGTCACCTTATACATCAATAGGGGGTCAGAGGTCACCCTATGTTGTAGATCATTATGAGGACCTTAGGTCACTCTATATTTTACATCACAAGGGGGACCAGAGGTCACCTTGTATTGTACATAAATAAGGAGACCAGTGGTCCCCTTTATTGTACATTTTTAAAGAAATCAGACATAAAAAAATATTATATGAATGCAGAGAGATAAAGCATCAACGATTCTAGACTCGTCTTAACCAACAGACACCTAAAAAGAAAACAAAGGCGGACCAGTGGGTACAGATTAAATGCATATTAACGAGATGCTAGACGTTCACTTAAGAACACGACAAGAGGCCTATGGATCTTATAGGTCATTTGAACATCTTGTAAAAATTTAAAACTTTCATTTCAAATAAGCGGTAATAATTAGCAATAATTAGTAGTGCTCATTGACCACATAAACCCTCATCCTGAGGTCAGACATTTCACAATTTTGAAAAAAGGACCATTGTTCATTTAAAAAAATGGTTTATACCAAAGAACATTAATTCGGTTACAGTATTGTCTACAAATGACATGGTACCCATGAGCCAGGGGCCTTGAAATTTATAATTCTGGAAGACACTCCCTTGCTTATCATAACTATATGTAGTTAGATTAATTAATATCCAGGAGCAGAGAGGAAGATTTTTTTAAAGAATTAAGGAGGCTGGGGGACAACAAATTAACCACACATTAACCATCAGTTTTAACTTATTTTTTTAGATACGGTATCAAAAGATGTCAACTATCATTTGGGAAAGAAAAAATTCATACATTGTTGTTTTTAAAATTTGATCATTTTTGTATATCTTTATATGTAGTTCTTCTTTTAAAGGAGATCAAAATAGTCTGAAAATGGCTGCCACCCCTCAGCCTCTTTAATTAATATAAACTTTACAGTTTATATAGCCCCAGCGTAACACCGGGACCCCTGACCTTTAGGTCACGAATTTCAAAACTTTGGAGAGAATACCCTTCCTCATCACAACTTTGCATGTAGTTAGTTTGTTTAATATCCAGGGACAGAGGGAAAGATTTTCAAAGAATTAATGCATTTCATAATTATCATTATTGTCGTTATGGGTATTTCCTGTGTGAACAGAATGGTGGATCTGTTTGGTTTTTAAGTCACGTGACATGGTCATATAAATAGCAGGTGCGTGCTTAAAAAGTTACTCTATCGCTCGTACAGAACGTGTAAGGAATGGAAACCAGTAAATTAGGCACACGCACATATATATGTATGTATATAAGTATTATTTAATGATTAAAAATAACGTGTGTTGAAATGAATACAAATGTGTTAAATTTGTAATAAACGTTCTGACGAGCAGCATTCCATACATATGAGTCGATTATTCTTTCAATACAGAATAAAAAGTATAACTAGTAAACTAATTGTTCAGAGAACAATGAGACGTCTTTCCACCGTTTTAAGTGTTTCCGTGTCCTTTGGGTTGAAAAAAAAAAAAAGAAAACAAAAAAAAATTTCCAAATAAAAGGTGCCCCCAGCCGGATTCGAACTGGGGACCTTCAGATTGACAGGCGAAATGAAAGCACATGGATTTAAACAAAAATAGACACACGTGCGTTTTAAAATAGTACAGAAACACGTGTACATGTATTTATTTGTTTGTGATGGAACGTAGAGAAGAATAATGAATAGTTCTGAGAAACACGATTAGTGTATAATGGTAATGCCGATTTCCTATAAAAAAAAAAATAATTTGAGTTTGTTTATACTTTGAGTAGATTTGGTTAATCATACAGAGCTTATTATACCTTCGAACTTCCGTGTCGGCACTATGTTTACTATTTATGAAAATATAGGCGCGTTCGTTTTGACAGATATGGTGAACTCATAGGTAAGATTAAATAATCATCTCTATTTGGATTGTATTAATAGTTATCAGCATAAATTAAACTTGAAACATGCATTTCATGAAGAAAACTGTGTCACTGAGAGCGGGGAAATTTATTTGAGAGGAAAATTCGTTTTTTTTTTTTTTTTTTTTTTTTCTTGGGGGATTTATGCAATTGATATTAAATCTAAATAAAATTGAAATAAATTTGAATTAGGATCAAGATCAAAGGTCAAGGGTCAAGATAATTTAACAACCCCTCCCCCCCAAAAAAAAAGTTTATAAGCAATTTGGATACTTTCCCAATAACTTTGACCTTTGACCTTGAGCTTATCCTCATGGTCAAAGGTCGAAAGATCTCATGCATTGTCCACATGTCTATACGACTTGTCGTTAAGAAGTTTTCAGTACTTCGTAAACATGAGAAACTGTCAGTGTCAAAAACTTCTTAAAATGGTTTACGAATTCTTTCCCACTAATGGAATGAGAAGTGTTCTAAATTAGTCGCAGACATTGTTGAAGGTTTTGTACCTCTACGGTTTACGGTTTCGGAGGAGTAGCGATAACAAGGGTTTACACTGAAAGGGGCACTAACTTTTAGAGGGTTCAGTCTGAGGGGACAAGCATGGAATCTCTGAAATGGTTTTAAGAGTACATACTAAAGATGCAAAGATGTTTAGAATTTGGTTAAGAACAAAAGAGCTATAAAAAATGCTTAATTTTACATATTTTGAATGACCTTGACCTTTGACCTTGACCTAGATTTTAAGGTCAAAGGTCAATGAATCTTTTGCAGTTGGTCCCATGTCTCTACGCCTTGTCGTTTTAGAAAAGTTCTTGATATTCGTAAACATTGCAAACATTCAGGGGCAATAATTCATTATAGGAGTTGACGAATCCTTTCGCAATGTTTGACTGGAGAGTCTACTAAATCAGTCGTAAACATTAATAAAGGTTTGGGATCTCTGCAGTTTACGGTTTCGGAGAAGTAGCGATAACAAACATTTCTTGCGAAAGGGGCAATAACTTCGAAAGGGGTCAAGGTTCATTTATGCAGGGTGAACTGCAATAATCTTTTACGGAGTACATTCTTATGGACTATAAAACTTTTCGATAAATCTTCAAACAAAAAACATGCGGCGGAAAAATAATTAAAAACTAGGAGACTTATTGTTCACAGAACAATAAGAGGTCTTTCCACCTTTTTAAATTTCTTATAGTTTTATATTTTACTCTCTAATTTAATTTTAAGGGAAATGGCTTAAAAAAAGACAATGAAAATTTAAAAAAAAAATTATTTTTTTTTTTAAATGACCTTGACCTTTGACCTTGATCAGATCTTCAAGGTCAAAGGTCAAGGGTCACATTGCAATTGACCCCATGCCTCTACGACTTTTAGTTCTATAGTAATAAGTTTAAATTTTAAGTGCAAAGAAGTTAAAGGGCAATAACTCATATAAGGGGTCATTAGATCATTTACAATGAAGGTGTGCCTAAAGACCCTTAAGACATTAGTGAAGGTTTCATGCCTCTACAGTCTACATTTTTGAAGTAGTAGCGATAACAATGTTTTTCGCATAAGGGGCAATAACTTTTGATAGGGTCAATCTTGGGGAACAGGAATGAAATCTTTGAAATAGTTTTAAGAGTACATATTAATGTTGCAAAGACTGATTACACATGTTAAAAGACAAAAGATATATAAAAAGAGCTTAATTTCTCATTTTTGGAATGACCTTGACCTTTGACCTTGAAAAAATATTCAAGGTCAAAGGTCAAGGGTCACAATGCCATTGACCCCAGGCTTCTACCATTTATAGTTTTCAAGATACAAGGTTTAATAGTAAGTATAAAGAAGTTAAAGGGCAATAACTCATATAAGGGGTCATCAGATTCTTTAACACTTATACAGTGAAGTTAGGTCTGAAGACCCTTAAGACATTAGTGAAGGTTTGGTGTCTCTAGGGTCTACAATTTCAGAGGAGTAGAGATAACAAAGTTTTTCGCACAAGGGGCAATAACTTTGAAAAGGTTTAATCTTAGGGGACAAGGATGAAATCTTTGAAACAGTTTTAAGAGTACATATTAATGATGCATAGACATTAAGTATATGTTGAAAGACAAAAGAGATACAAAAAGAGCTAATTTTCTCATTTTTGGAATGACCTTGACCTTTGACCTTTACATGAATTTTAAGGTCAAAGGTCAATGAATCTTATGCAGTTGGTCCCATGTCTCTACAACTTCTTGTTTTGAAAATTTTTAATTATTTGTAAAATTCAAAAACTTCCAGGGGCAATAACTCATTGATGGGGTCAACGAATGCTTTCGCAGTGAATCAATGAAGTGTCTACTAAATTAGTTGAAGACATTAGTGAAGGTTTCATTTCTCTACGGTTTACTGTTTCGGAGGAGTAGCGATAACAAGCTTTTTTGCAAAAGGGGTAATAACTCCGAAAGGGGTCATAGTTCATATACGCAGGGTCAACTGCGAAAATCTTTTACGGAGTACATTCTTATGAACTTAAAATCTTTTCGATAAATCTTGAAACTCAAAATCACACGGCGGAAAAATAATAAAAAATAAAAAAAAAAAACAGAAGAAAATCAATAGGTCTTTCCACAGAAAGGTGGAAAGACCTAAAAAAAGAACTAGGAGACTTATTGTTCACAGAACAATAAGAGGTCTTTCCACCTTTTTAAATTTCTTATAGTTTTATATTTTACTCTCTAATTCAATTTTAAGGGAAATGGCTTAAAAAAAGACAATGAAAATTTTTAAAAATATAGTTTTTTTAAATGACCTTGACCTTTGACCTTGATCAGATCTTCAAGGTCAAAGGTAAGGGTCACATTGCAATTGACCCCATGCCTCTACGACTTTTAGTTCTATAGTTATAAGTTTAAATATTAAGTGCAAAGAAGTTAAAGGGCAATAACTCATATAAAGGGTCATTAAATCCTTTAGTACTTACACAATGAAGGTGTGCCTAAAGACCCTTAAGACATTAGTGAAGAGTTCATGCCTCTACGGTCTACAGTTTTGAAGTTGTAGCGATAACAATGTTTTTCCTATAAGGGGCAATAACTTTTGATAGGGTCAATCTTGGGGAACAAAAATGAAATCTTTGAAATAGTTTTAAGAGTACATATTAATGATGCAGAGACTGTTTGCATATGTTAAAAGACAAAAGAGATATAAAAAGAGCTTAATTTCTAATTTTTGGAATGACCTTGACCTTAGATCTTGACAAAATATTCAAGGTCAAAGGTCAAGGGTCACAATGCAATTGACCCATGCTTCTACCATTTATAGTTTTCAAGATACAAGGTTTAATAGTAAGTATAAAGAAGTTAAAGGGCAATAACTTATATAAGGGGTCATCAGATTCTTTGCACTTATACAGTGAAGTTAGGTCTAAAGACCCTTAAGATATTAGTGAAGGTTTGGTGTAGCTAGGGTCTACAGTTTCGGAGGAGTAGCGATAACAAGGTTTTTTGCACAAGGGGCAATAACTTTTAAAAGGTTTTATCTTAGGGGACAAAAATGAAATCTTTGAAACAGTTTTAAGAGTACATATTAATGATGCATTGACATTAAGTATATGTTGAAAGACAATAGAGATACAAAAAGAGCTAATTTTCTCATTTTTGGAATGACCTTGACCTTTGACCTTTACATGAATTTTAAGGTCAAAGGTCAATGAATCTTATGCAGTTGGTCCCATGTCTCTATGACTTCTTTTTTTTGAAATTTTTTAATTATTTGTAAAATTCAAAAAGTTTTAGGGGCAATAACTCATTGAAGGGGTCACCGAATACTTTCGCAATGAATAGATTGAAGAGTCCCCATAATTAGTCGAAGACATTCGTAAAGGTTTCATACCTCTGCGGTTTACGGTTTCTGAGGAGTAGCGATAACAAGTATTTCTTGTGAAAGGGGCAATAACTTCGAAAGCGGTCAGGGTTCATTTACGCAGGGTCAACTGCAAACATCTTTTACGGAGTACATTCTTATAGACTATAAACCTTTTCGATAAATCTTGAAACAAAAAATCACACGGCGGAAAAATAATAAAAAAGGACTAGGAGACTTATTGTTCAAAGAACAATAAGAGGTCTTTCCACCTTCTTTGAATTTCAATTCTGTTTTATATCTGACTCCTTAAAATTAAATTCAATGAATAAGAAAACAAAATTTGTCTTAAAAGGATAAATAAAGAAAAAATAAAATTTTTTTAAAAAAATGAAGTGACCTTGACCTTTGACCTTAAAAAATCTTCAAGGTGAAAGGTCAAGGGTCACAATGCAATTGACCCCATGCCTCTATGACTTATACTTTTCAAGTAATAAGGTTTAATAGTAAGTACAAAGATGATAAAGGGCAATAATTCATATAAGGAGTCATCAGATTCTTTCGCACTTATACGATGAATTTAGGCCTAAAGACCCTTAAGTCATTAGTGAAAATTTGATGTTTATAGTGTCTATGGTTTCGGAGGAGTAGCGATAACAAGGTTTTTCACACAAGGGGCAATAACTTTTAAAAGGGTCAATCTTAGGGGACAAGAATGGAATCTTCAAAAGAATATGAAGAGTGCATATTACAGACAGAAGATAGATATTATATGTTTAAGGATATAGGAGCTATTAAAAGAAATTTATTCCTCATATTTGGAATGACCTTGACCTTTGACCTTGAAATGAATTTAAAGGCCAAAGGTCAATGAAACTGATGCAGTTGGTTTCATGTCTCTACGACTTCTCGTTTTGAAAATTTTTAGTTTTTTATAAAATTTATAAACTTTCAGGGGCAGTTACTCATTAAAGGGTGAAAGAAAACTTTCGCAATGAATAGATTGAAAAGCCTCCTAAATTAGTTGAAGACAATGGTGAAGGTTTTAAATCTCTACGGTTTACGGTTTCGGAGGAGTAGCGATAACAAGCTTAACGGTGAAAGGGGCAATAACTGCATAAGGGGTCCAAGTTAAAACATGGGGGGTCATTTTTCCGGAATAACTTTAAATATCCAGTATCATGAACTATAAAGTTTTTCGATAAGTCTTACGGTGTCAAAACATAAGGTGAGAAATAGAATAATAAAAAACAGAAGCATTTCAAAAGGTCTTTCCACAGAAAGGTGGAAAGACCTAAAAAGAAGAAACAGAAGGAAATCAATAGGTCTTTCCACAGAAAGGTGGAAAGACCTAATGGTGGCAGAGGATAGTTTTTTTTTGCAATCAAAACGTTTGACTGACGGTTTACTTAATATTGAGCTGCTTTAAAAATGTGCATTGAAAAATTTTTAATTCCCTCTACATGTAATAATAGTATGATGTAATCCCTTGAGAAATTTGAAGCTTTTAGGAATAAAACATGTACAACTTACACAATGAGCCCTAAAGATGGCGCAGGGACAATCTCAAAATTTCATGTGAATCAAGCCTATTTTCACTATTTCGCCGCAGCCGCATCTGCTTCCAGGCCCGTGCGCCTGACCTAAGCTACCACACAAATTGCAGAATAATATTTGTACATACCAATGAACAGCAAGAGATAATGGCTCAACCACCTCATTTTCAAGCTACAATTCATCCTGTGAACCCACCCCGCTTTTCTTGTGAAATACCGGTAGAGCGAGTTTTGAGCTTAGTTTCGTATTTCTAGTCCATATCCCATATACAGTAGTAGTGACACTAAAGTGTCATATTTCAATAAAATATACAAGGCCACCAATTCCCTCCAAATGCACCCATAAAATATTCTAGCTATAAAATTACCTATAATATGCATTCAAACCTCAGGTTTCTCTATTTTTTCTATTTTTTGACCGGTACTTTATTCGAAACTATCCTCTGCCACCTAATAATAAACAGAAGAATATCAATAGGTCTTTCCACAGAAAGGTAAAAGTGATATAGATTATTCGGACAGACGAAGTGGAGAGAGATTATAAATTAATATAAATTTTATAGCCCTGTCCTAACCCCAGGGCCCTGACTCTGGGACAATGAATTTCACAATGTTGGTATGGAGTCAATGCTTATAATAATTATGCCAACAGTTCGACGGCTTGATGTTAATGAGTCAAGAAGATTTTTAAAGATTTCATCAATTGTAGTAATTACGCCCAAACATTCTTGCCTTAGGGGGTGGAGGGCAGGGACCATGAATTAAAAAAAATTCCTTTTCACACATAGATGCTTTATGCCAAAATTGGTTGTAATTGGTTGAGGGATTACAGAGAAAAGCTGAAAATGTTCAAATGTTAACGCACAATGCACAGCGCACGACGCCAGAAAAAAAAACTGATAGCAATAGTCATGCGTTGTATAGGTGACCAAATAAGGAGTTCTTTGGTCTCAGTATTTATGTAAAATATAGGTGTCTTCTGCTCTCCTGTTGACTTACAATATAATATTATAAGATGACCTCTGGTCTTCTTATTGATGTAAAATATAAAGTGTCTTCCGGTTTCTTCACTGTCGTTCAAAATAGTGTTATCATTATTTTTACTGATGTACAATATAATGTGACCTCTTGTCCCCCCACTGATGTACAAATTACGAGGGCTGTTCAATAAAAAATGTCCTGAACTGTATGACATACAATACCAAGCTTGAATTTATAACAATCGATGTGACTACTTTTCATCACAGTGTTTAACTGTGAGAAGCTGGAAAACAAGAGGAAGTCGAGACACTGCATTAAAAATGAATTGTGAAGAATCAGTAAACTGAAGTAAAATTAAACCGTCCATTAAAGCTGCTGTAAAATTTGTTAAGAATCCCAAAGAAATACTCAATGAAATATTAAAAATTTACTGCAATCAAGGTTTGTTTTATAGACAATTGAGCAGGTGGATTTCACTGATAAAATGTATATAATGGGCATCAAAAATGAATACCGTACTTGCAAACAAAAATTAAACAAATAATGTACTGTTTGGCAAATTTCAACAAATAATCACTGATGGTGTATGATTGATATAGACACATAGCAAAGAATGGAGGCGTACAAGGCAAGGACAATTCCGGCTCTGAAAAAAAATATTTCTCAATTCGAAAAGTAGTTTTTTTTAAAATTTTATGGTTTATATATTTTTACATATAAATTCTTTATTTCATTTTTTTTAATAATTTATGAATAATTTATTTTTTATTCATGTTTTTATGACTTTGAAAACAAAAAAAAAAAAAAAAAAGAAAAAGCTACATGTATGATTGAACTCTCATTTGCTCGGTTTAGCCCAAGACCAACCGCTTTAACCACTACCGGTACGCTACGAAGTATATGCCTACTGACGTCTTTCAGTGTGATTTCAATGGACTTTGTAACATTTCATATTTAAGCGTTCGCGAAGAATGGAGATTCCCCATTCTGCTAAAATTGTTTTTATAGTCTATTAAACCCATTTTCCACTAAATATGCTTAACTGTTTTTAAATAAATATAATAAATGATAAGTGTTCAAAAAAATAAAATAAAAAATTTTTGAAATGAATTACTAGAACATGATTTTAGAAAAATATAGCTTTTTTGTGGTTTTTGAAAATTGAAAAACATTTTTTCAGAGCGGGGGTGCCCCTTATACACCTTTTTAAAATACACATCATTTCGGGAGTATTACACTTTTTAAAAACGTTTGTCAAAAAAAAAGCTTATTCTCAAAAGTAACCCAAAAAAAATGAGTGAAAACAACTGCATATAGGAATATATAAAAAATTTTAAAAATATCAGTAATTGTGTTATCCACTTTATTTGAATTTCAAACAGATAATGAAACTTAATTGTTGCTTAAAACCCTAAAAAACAAATTTACAATAAGATGTACTTGACAAAAAAAGCAAAGGTCTAAAAGAGCAGAAATTAAGAAAAAGGATGTTTTGGCAATTTTCTTAAAAATTTTTTCCCTTTTTAGGTTTTCTTTTGGGGATCATTTAATTTCTGGAGGAATTGAAAGCAATTTTTTGGCAAAAAATCAAAAGGTTAATGAGAAAAAGGGAATCCACAACATAAGATTTTTTCCATGACAGCTCCTCCCTTGGGGTCTTGGGGTAACAAAAGTTAATGTTCTTTCACTTAACATTTGCCAGATCTTTTGCCTTTTTACTTGTTCCATTTCCAAACTTGAGAAAACCCTTTTAGAAGGAAAAAACAAGTTAGGGGAAACATAGGATCTGCAATAATAGTAAAAAGGGTTTATCCAAAAAAGGTTAAAAAAAATTGAAAATGAAAAGAAATTGGACAAAAAAGTTTTACATGTGTTTTAAAAAAAGATAATTTAGGTTAAAAATTTTAACTTTAAATTTTAAAAGCACTTTTTTTTCTTTCCAGCACCAAAAATTTTTAAACAACCCTTTATAAGGGGACCAGATGAAATATAGGTGTCCTCTGGTCCCCCTACTGATGTACAATTGAGGTACCTTGGCCCCTTCTTTTATGTTAGATATAAGGTGACCTCTGGTCCCCCTTCTGTTGTTAGATATAAGGTGACCTCTGGCCCCCTTCTGATGAACAATATAAGGTAGCCTCTGGGCCCCCCACCGATGCACAATATAAGGTGACCTCTGGTCCCCCCTTTTGATGTAAATTAAGGTGCCCTTTCTCTTTGATTAACATAAGGTACCTTGGTCATCCTCTGATGTTAAATATAAGGTGACCTCTGGTCCCCTTACCTATGTATAAAATTTAAAGGGGACCTCTTCCCCCCACTTTTGTAAATTAAACTGACCTCTGGTCCTTCTGCTGATGAACAATTAAATCCTCTGGTCCTCTTATACAATTGGTGCCTCTGGTCCCCCCTTTTTGATGTTCAATTAAGGGGATTGATCCCTCTCTTTGTCTAAAAAATTAGGTCTACATCTCCTGCTCATGAAAAAAATTTGGGGGCCCCTGGTGGTCTGATCACATTTAAAGGGGCCTTGGTCACCCAACTATTAAAAATTGGTGAAACCCCCGTCAACTGCTAATGATCAATATGAAGTGACCTCTCATCCCCTTACTGATGTCAATTAAGGTACCTTATCCCCCTTCTGGTGTTAAATATAAGGTGACCTCAGGTCCCCCTTTTGATGTACAATAAAAAGTGGTCTCTGGTCCCCCTACTGATGTACAAAATTAAGATACCTCTGGTCCCCATTCTGATTTTAAAACTAAGGTACCCTGGGCCCCCTTTTTATGTCTTTTTAAAATTCTTGGCCCCCCACTGATGTACAATATAAGATGACCTCTGGTCTCCCTCTGATTTTAAATATGGTGACCCCTGGTCCCCCTACTGATGTACAATATAAAGTGGCCTCTGGTCCCCCTACTGATGTACAATATAAGGTGTCCCCCTAATGATGTACAATATAAGGTGCCCCCTACTAATGAAGAATATAAGGTGACCTATGGTCCCCCCCTTTTGATGTTAGATATAAAGGGGACCTGTGGTCCCCCTTCTGTTGTTAGAAAAAGGTGACCTCTGGTCCCCCTTACTGATGAACAAAATTAAAGGGAGCCTCTGGTCCCCCTACCGATGTACAATATAAAATGACCTCTGGTCCCCCTTCTGATGTACAATATAATGGTTGGGGCCCCCTTTACTGATGTACAACATGGTGACCTCTGGTTTACTGATGTTAAATATAAGGTGACCCTGGTCCCCTTACTTATGTATAATATAAGGTGACCTCTGGTCCCCCCCTTATGTACAATATAAGCTGACCTCTGGTCCTTCTCTGATAAAAAAATTAAGTACCTCTGGTTCTACTGATGTAAATATTAGGTGTTTCCCCGGCCCCCTTTTGATGTTAAAATAAGGTGACCTCTGATCCCTCTACTGATGTACAGCAAAATATTGGTGATCTATCTCCTACTCATGAAAAAAATTGGGGTCCCCTATTTTATGCACAATATAAGGTGTCCTCTGGTCACCCAACTAACAATTAAAGGGGAACCCTGGTAGTAATTTAATATGAATACCCTCATCCCTTACTGATGTACAATATAAAGGGGACCTCTATCCCCTTTCTGGTGTTTAAAATAAGGTGTCCTCTGGTCCCCTACAGATGTTGTCAAGATTAGATGACCACTTTCCCCTCAATATAAAAACTTGGTCATCCTTCTGATGTTAAATATAAGGTGACCTCTGGTCCCCTACTGATGTACAATAAAAGGTGACCTAAGGTACCCCTGCTGATGTACATAGTCTTCTGGCCCCTTCTGATGTTTTAAACTAAGGGGACCCTGGGCCCCCTCTTTGTAAATATAAAGTGACCTTGGTTCCCTCAACTGATATTCAATATAAGGTGAACTCTGTTTCTCCTACTATTTAAAAATAAGGTGACCTTGGTTCCCCCCCTGATATACAATATAAATATAACAAAACGAAAATAAATTTTCTTTTCTAGCTTTTTGAAAATAAAACATAAAAATTAAACAGTATTTATTTTAATCACTATCTTCTTTCAATCACAATTATTTTCCTTTAAACACAAATTCGGCACTTTTCCCTTCACTGTCCTTGTAATTGTCCACACTTCTTCAGTAGTCGGCTGGCGCTGATGGACCATCTTTAGGTTTTCCCCAAAATTGGTTGATGTGGCACTGTAGAAGTCTTGTAGTTTTTTTTTCCTTGGCATGAGGACGTAAATCCCTGGAAGCTGTTTCATGTGTCTCCGGGGTTGGCAAAGAATGGGTGGATAGCAGCTGCACAAAAAGGGTTGGGAAACTTTGAAAGTTATCGATGTACCACGTCT